>NC_056743.1:40356191-40428503 GCF_019279795.1 Protopterus annectens | reverse complement strand
TTACACTGGTTACATTTGGGATGGCCTTACACTAGGTATATTTGGGAAGGCATTACACTAGGTACATTTGGGATGGCATTACACTAGGTACATTTGGGAATTAATTACCATAGTTACATTTCTGATGGCATTACACTGGGTAAATATGGGATGGCAATATACTAGGTACATTTGGGATAGCATTACACTAGGTACATTCTGGATGGCATTACACTTGGTGTCTTTGTGTTTCATGGCCTTATAAGGTCAAAGCTGATAACAGGTTACTGGGTACTTTGGACATCTGGATGTACAGGGATAAGTGTTTGTTTTGTGGAGTTATATTATGTCATTGAGTGATTTTTTTTTTATTTAGACGGTATATGATTTATTGGACTGATTTTCTGGCAATAAAATTAATGTAAAACTGATTTTAAAACATTGCATCTTGCTTATTTCACTATTGCAGAAAGTTTTTTTATTGGTTCACTGTTTGGAAATCTAGGGGAGGCTGGAAGGCTTTTGCCCGAGGCCTGGTGTGACAGAGTAAAAGAACCTATGATATGGACTAATAGTCTGTTTTCTGAAAATCATTATGGGTTGTATTCATAAACACTGTGTTTCACGGAGCAGGGATTGTTTGCCACAGAACAGTATATCAAGGATCTTTGTTATTTACTATGACACGTTATAAAAACATGTCATGTTTAATAAAGATGCCTAAAACAAATAATTGCACAACATAAGACATTGCATGTTGTCTTAGTGTAAGCAATGCACTCTTTACATGGACTAATGCAACCACCCACCCCCAAACTGCATGCAAATCACAAACGTTAAACTCTGTGCATACCTCTCAACATCTTAGAAATCTGGAAAAATCCATCCATAATGGGGGGACAAAGGCCCAGCAATAGGGACACGTTTTAAATATTGCTCTTACAAACTTAGAAAATTGAATGATAGATTTTACATTAGCATGAATTTTCTGAAGGATATAAAATTTGAAACTCAAATGTTTGTCATTATTTTTGGACTTCAACCTTCAATAATGTGTCAATGATTTGCCAGAAAACTGTAATTTTATCAGAAGCAGAACAAAAATATGAGGCAAAAATCTCGACATTCTGTGAAAATCTGTACAGTTGAGAGGTGCTGTCAGTGAGATAACCTATGTAACAGCAGGTACATACTATCAAGATTAGTTGTGACTTGTGAACACAGTGATTCCTCTCCCCTGCTGATCTGCTACTTAGCCTAGATCCCCCTCCCTGCTGATCTGCTACTTAGCCTAGATCCCTCTCCCTGCTGATCTGTTACTTAGCCTAGATCCCCCTCCCTGCTGATCTGTTACTTAGAGTACAGAGCTGAGTAATGTATCAGTGCTGTAAAAAAAAACAAAAGTTAAAAAAAACATTCTTTTGCATGGTAGTAAAAATGCTATTCACAACAGACTGGTGATGCAGGCATAACTGCTAGCTCAACAAGACTTGTCCTGTCCAGCACAATGATGCTGGCAAACTCCCATCAAAGGCAGCTTGCACAACAATAGATCCCTTCCTGACCATATTATTGCAATGCCTCTAGCTCTACCAGCTAAGAAGGAGAAAACTGGATATGTAAGGTTTAATATAACTTACAAAGTAGGGACACATAGCCACTTAATAGGTTGCAATATACCTTATGGTGCTACTAGTAGGGACACATAGCCACCTAATAGGTTACATTATAACTTACAGTGCTACTTTATCTGCTCAGAGCCTCCCCCAACCAAGCACAGTACTGTACTCTGCCTTCTTGTACATAAATCAAGTAAACAAGGCATCAGTGGTATGTCACCATGTACTACAGGAATCCATACCTGTAAATCACAGCAGTTTGTGGTGATGTATTAAACATCATGTACAAGATGAAGGTACACACTTGTCCACTACTTTTATGAATATCTCAACCCATTTTGAGACCACAGTATACTGTTTAATAAGCTAATCCAAGCAAAGGTGGATATCCTTTATATAGACGAGTGGCATACAAAAAGAAACACATAACAAAATGGAAGAAACAAATCAGACTCATGACAATAATTCATAACCTTGAATATATGATACAGAGACAAGGAACAACATTCTTAAATGTCATTTCTGTAGTTTAAGAAAAATAAAAATGGAGGTGTAACTGCAACCTATCAAACTGCAAACTGTGAGATAGCATAAGCACACTGCTGAAAGGCAGCATGGAAGTAAATGTACACCCATCAAGTAGAATCCTGAGACCTAAGTGAAAGGGGAATACAACAAAAAAATATATTACTGGTTGCAAAGCATACGTTCGAAAAAGTTGCATACCAACATCAAAAGACAGCAATGACAGGTTTTACCCCCCACACACACACACACACACACACTCACACTCAAGCACCCAAATGAGAATTTGAAGTCAGATAAAATATGATTACATTTGGCTAAAGCAGTAGTTTTCTTATAAATGGTTCTGTGTAAATAGGCCACCTACTGTTAAGGCTGTAATGTGTCTTTGAGCCTCAAATGCAGAACTGCTAGACAAACTTTATAAACATCTGGTTGCAGTCTTCCTTTGCTTTGCTACATTATACAAGTTGAAATCCATGACTTAAATTTCTAGCAAAGGCACATGTTTCAAACAGCAAGACTGTTATTATGGTTTCTGATCCAGCTTACACAATCAGTAAGCAAAGCAAAAGCATTTCCTTCTCAGACTATTCCTTATGAGGCTAAAGTTCCTTTTAGACATGCTTGTTGATTCATTAAAATGCACTTTCAAAATAGTAAGCATCTTTTTAATGTTAATTACAAGCTGGAGCAAACAGCCACAGTATATTACTTGAACTTTCAGTTCATTTCCTTATACTGGATAAAAATATGAAGCTCAGGGTGGGGGTTAGTTTGTGTTGTAAAGTTCCCTGTAGGCAAGCAAAGTCACAACATTTCTTCCTTTTTTTCTTTGCTTCCCAGCTGTTATGTGGCTTTTTTTTTCAATACTCAATGAAACCAAACCTTAGTTCGGGTGGCCACATGCAAAGAAAGGAATTTATAGTTATTCAACCCTTTCCTGTCATAAGATCCAGCAGTCAGCCAGAATCATGAAGAAAAGCTGTTGGCTATTGCAAATAACCACAGCCTTGCATAAGAATGACACAATTGCACTAAATCTGGCATTCATCCAATATGTAGCAAAAAAAAAATGAAGGGAGGCAAGTCCTTTCATGTTATAAACAAAGCCATCATACAGGCATTGTGGGTGTCATTGTGATCTCCTGATTGGGCAGATTCCGGAAGTCAGCAGCCAATTAACATTCCAGGTAAATTTGCCATTTAAGAAAATGAGAATAACATATCATTTTACTCAGAAAGTGGAAGCAGGAACAGTGGGTATGTTATCTGTTATCACTTCTGAAAAGACATTTGAAGTTGTCTGTATTCTGATTCCATTGAAAAATAATTGAGCCAATGTTCCAAAACATTTTAAACAGCACCTAAACACTGACTGAGAATCATCTGTTTGTAGATAAGAAATCACATTTACTTATTTATGTATTTATGTATGCATTTATCTGCAGTTTGCTGATGTGATGAAGTAATGTTTTCTAATAATAAAAATCATCTGCTTTCAGTTCCCTGACAAATTAACTTGAACTTTCATCTGACTTGAAGGGGTTCTGATTTTGGAAACAGATTTTGTCTGTAGCCACATTACTTTCCAGATGAACACAATTTAAACTTCCTGCTTTAAAAGAAATTCACATTTCCAGAGATTTCTTAAACGAAGTATTTGTTCTGGTGAATGCATTATAAAATCTTGGTTTATGTGCTGTTTCCACTACTGAGACTAGTAATCCATTTCAAACTTTGTAATGTTCCATGGCCTTACAGAAGTTTATATTGTAGAAGCTAATGTTACCTGTTAAAATTGGTTCATGAGATTAAGTTATATAACTAATGAATTCTAAAGTTCTAGCAAAATTAGGCAGATTATACTTACATCAACTGTACTGCTTAGCAAGACGCCCTGCAAACTAAAAGACAGAAAACATCTCAGAAAACATAACAAAATGAGTGTGTACAATCAAAGCAGAATGTACTTTGCTTGTCCCTTGTGGGCATACAAGTATGATTTTATGATTTTCACCAAGTATAGCTCAGTGAAATGGCTGAGAATTTGCAGCTGATAGACATCTAATTGTTTAAGATAGTTTGTGTACGGAGAAGCACTAACGCAGGCGTAGGTTAAATGAAGCGACACATTACAATGGTAATACAAAACTGTACGTGAACTGGAAGAGAGAAGCAGAGTGAACTGTTTTAATTTTGCTGTCTTCACACAAGCATACTGAATAATGTGAAATGATGGTTAGTAAGATTTAAATTTTTATTTACATAAAGATTGATTTCTTTGGAAACTTTTATTAAACAGCCCCTCCTGTTTGACGCACACTGTCTCATGATGCTAGAGCATCAGAATATTCAAATAATGCACATAATATATATGGCACTTCTTATGGTATTCAGAGTAACTACTTGGACTATTTAAGTATACTTGAGATCAGGCAGTTGCATAAATGCACTGCAACCATCACATATTAGTCTTATGAGTCACTCAACAGGCAGACCATTTGTCTTTAATGCTGTAAGATCAGAAGATTGTGGATTCTAGACCCACCTAAGATGCTTGAATTAATTTTCTGTTACTGATACTGATACTGACGGCAGCATGAAGGGAAGCTCTGCAGTTTGTACTCTTGGATGTGACATTTTTTGGAAGAGACATTATATTGAAGTCCCATCTACATGATTTGGTGGTATCTCAGGTGGCTGTAAAGGATCCCATGACACATCAAAAAAAGTAAGGGAATTCCCCCACTGACTTGGCAAAGTTTACCATAGCCAGTAAAAATGTCACCTAAATTCTAAAAAGAGTACACTGGGCTAGTGGAAACCTAGTTAACAAAAGCTTAAATAATTAAATAAATAAAGTGAGGTCCATGAAAAGTCCATTAATAGCACAGCATATACTATACGAACGTCCTCATACTAACATGGCTGCCTGTGCTTGTCACGTGGTAATATTGTCACTGGTTTTGAAATGGCTTAATGGGGCAGTTATGGCATAGTGTGTGGTTCGATCTTCCGAGCTGTCGGCCTAACGTAGGGAACCCATATGTATATATATATATATATATATATATATATATATATATATATATATATATATATATATATATATATATATATATATACATATATAAACACACACACACACACAGAACCATATATCTCTTTCAATATATAAATACATGCATATATATATATATATATATATATATATATATATATATATAAGCTCTACAAAATCCTGAAATCCCAAAATCCTGAGACCAAAATCTTGAAAGTACAAAATACTGAAAACTCAAAATACTGAATCTCATAATACTGAAAACACACAGGATACCAACACTTACTATATTCCAACACAAGTACATACAAAAACAAATAAAAGCCAAACCGTATAACTCTTCTCCAAGTATAAGCAGGGGTGCAAGCCCCCCCTGCACCCCCATGTGATATATCAACTCTGAGATTACACTTAGTGTAGTGAAGTGCAATCTTGGAGTTGATATACTTAAGTAACAGGGGCTGTGGGGGGAGGGTGCACAGGGGGTCTTTCCTCCATGCTTATAGTTGAAGGGTAATATGTTTTTGTATGTAGTTGTGCTGGAAAACAGTAAGTGTTGGTATCCTGTGTGTTTTCAGTACTATGATATTCAGTATTTTGAGTTTTCAGTATTTTGAGCTTTTAAGACTGTGGTCTCAGGATTTTGGGTTTCAGGATTTTGGGCTCTCAGGATTTTGTAGTGCTCATATATATATATATATATATATATATATATATATATATATATATATATATATATATATATATATATATATATATATAGATATACATATATATATATAGATATATGTGTGCATATACAGACACACACACAAACACACACACACACACATATATATATATACACACACATACACACTACACACACACAAGCGCGCACACACATACAAACACATTCACCATTCACACACGTGTGTGTGTGTGTGTGTGTGTGTGTGTGTGTGTGTATATATATATATATATATATATATATATATATATATATATATATATATATAGATATACAACATATACACAGGTCTACTTCTGTAGTCTGAATTTACAGTTTGCCAAGACTGAAAACGAGTCCATACTGCCGAAACTACATATAGACGAAAGTATACACTGCCGAACCATGGTACACCAAACAAGGCAGTATGCTACCATTTCTGGATCGTACTTTTTCCACGATGTAGTGCAATCTCGGAGTTGGTATATAAAATCTGCAGGAGGGGCACAGCCCCTCACATGGGGGGGTTCAGGGGGGCTTGACCACTGCAAAAACGTCAAGACAGATACATTTTTTAAATGTACATGTTAAAAAGTGTAGTGGTTTCATGGGATGTGTGATTGTTGATGTTCGGTGTTCTTTGGCTCGGCAGTGTGCACTTTCGTGTATATGCAGTTTTGGCAGAGTGGACTTGTTGTTTTCAGTTTCTGCAAACTGTAAATTCTGTCAACAGAAGAAGACCCATACACACACACACACACACACACACACACACACACATATATATATATATATATATATATATATGTAGAGATATATATATATATATATATATATATATATATATATATATATATATATATATGGTTTGCTATCATTATGTTGACGTGCATTTGCATGGCTATGAAGTATTCGAACATCAGATGTTCGAATACTTCATATTATGGCAGGTGACATGAGCGAAGGTTTGCATTGCGAATGAACTGTGCATTCGCAATTCTAACTTTCGGTCATAGAGGATACGCGTACAGTGCGGTTAGGGAAATGCATCCCTTTCCTCACTGTAGTGCGATCTCGGAGTTGGAATATTAAGTTAGGGGGGTGTGGGGGGCACTGTGTGTTCGGTTAGGTACGTAGGTGATTATGGGAAGGGTGGGCATGCTGTGTATCGCCGTAAATGTCGCAAGCGACATTTTCGACAATACACCCTTGTTTTTGAGTTTACTATTATTCGAAAATGCTCATTTTTGATGCATAAATTAGAAAATAAAGACATTATTTATTTTTACTTTCGAATTTATGATAGTAAACCTATATATATATATATATATATATATATATATATATATATATATATATATATAGATTCACTTTATAACCTCAAAATGCTGAAATATTGAAACATATCTATATATGTATATATCTGGATTCCATACATTTGGTTGAATTACACTTATTCGAAAATGATACCAGGCATTGCACTTTACCGAAAGCTCACTTGACTGAAATTTCACTTGTCGACGTTCATTTAGTCAAAAATGGAATATAGCCCCTGCCCCACTGCAGTACAGTGCAACCCTGGAGTGAGAATATTAAGTAAGGGGGGGTGGGGGGCATATCCCCCCACATAATCTTAATGTATTCACTATTATAAGAAGGTATATCCATTAGAAATGCATTGATATATATATATATCTTTAGTAAAAACTATTGGGATAATGTGAGGGGCTACGCCCCCACACCCCCCATTGTGGGGAGCTGTGCCCCCACCCCCCCTTATTTAATATTCTCACTCCAGGGTTGCACTGCAGAGAGTGTGTTAGGGAGCATATTTATGCCATCAATAAGGAGGATGAAGGGAGTGCTTTGGCAAGACATGTCCTGGATAAAGGAACTGCACACAAGTTTAAATTCAGGGTTTTAGAGTTAATTATGAAAACAGGCAGGTTAGGAGATATTAGGACCTATACAGAAGAAATAGAGAACAAATGGATAATGAAGTTGCAAGCACATAGATTTCATGGTTTGAATGACAAGGTGTCACTCAAACCTTTTTTAATGAAACAACGTTATTTACATAAAAAAAAAAAAAAAAAAAAAAAAAATATATATATATATATATATATATATATATATATATATATACATTTTTTATATTAAGTATATATGCATATATTTTTCATAAGGAATAAACTAACATCAGATAGCTAGGAATACATGTATCTTTATGTTTTGTGTTTTAATACAGGTTTATATTAGATTGTTCTATGAGGTTCTTATTCATACGTGTACAAGCTCTTGTTATTGTTATTTTTATGAGAAATGTTTTTTATTATATAGTTGTTACTCATTTACATACAAGTTTTATTTGACACTATAGAAATATATATATATATATATATATATATATATATATATATATATATATATATCCAAAGAGCAAGCCCTGTCGAACAAAATGCAAAGAAAACAGTATCCCAAACCAAGAACAATGATGGATACTAACTGCAAGTCAAGCCAAATAACAGAGGCAATTCCCAGGTCCAAATGTCAGAAATAATTCCCAGATTCAAAATGCTTCCAGCAACTGTCGCACTAACTGACAAAACAAGAAAAAGCAATTAAACATAAAACTCCTTTATTAAAAGCATGCCACGGTCGCTTATAGCAAAATCGCCTCAGACGTTAACAAATTTAAAAGTTCCATCACTTGCCTTTATAAAAAAACACATCACATCCTTTGTAAAAACATCACATCCTGTTTAGAAAATCAAAATTGCATCTACTTCCTTAAGATACTATCATGTTCATATTGCAGTGTTAATTCACACATAAAATGCTGTGATCAGTATAGCGCTTCAGGTAATACCTATATCTTGGCATATTAAACCAGGGTTACCCTGATTCACGATCGTGCATACCCCATTCACGTTCATAGAAACAAATGCTAAAACATCACGGCAGCACTTCCAAATTAATCCGAACTGTCAACAGCTCATATCACATGCATTGAGTTAGATTATCTGTAGCATCTACGGCAATAAGTTTAAGGGGCTCACAACTCTCATTTGGAAATCTCGGGCTCCTGGCTCGATGCAAAATAACAACCCTCAACTACTCATGCCATAACTTTTAAGGCGCTTAAAAATAGAAATGCATAAAAATATGTAGTTAAATAAAAATAGAAGGCTGTCAATGCACAGTACTGAACACTAATGATCATGATACGCCCCAGTATCCCTGCTCAATCAATGATCAAAACGACCAAATAAATAAAACTATAACCGCTAAAATGTTGATTACATATTTGGATTCCTATGGGCAAACAAAAAGCAGTTTATGTAAGCCCGGCATGTTTCCAGTCATAATAATACGAACAGGTGGGGGTGGTTAAGTAATTGTACCCATGCAGTTAATGTAATGGGTAAAAACCTCCATGGCAGAAACCCAAGGTAAGAAGCTACAATGTAAGGTATGAACCCATCTACGGCAGCATAATCTAGATTCTAAGTATCTGTGAATGCTACCTGCCACAGTGTGTTAAAACAACCATTAGGTCATTAAATATTATTACTTGTCCATCACCCCTAAATGGGTGCTTTGGAAGAGAGAACCTAAAGTTCATCCTAGCACATAATGATTACCCAAGGTGCTCGTATGGATAAACAATACAGTCAATTGTGACCAATAGCCCAAATACTACGACTGGTGTCACTATACACGGAGAGACAATGCCTTTGCTCGATGATATGGAGAATGAGTGTGTATACAGATGGATCCATGTTAACAAAAAACAGGTGTCTATGGTACTAGTGTATTGGTCTAGCCTTAAGTACAGGTCTGATGGATACAGACTCATTCAGGCCTAGGCACCTGTGTGCGGCCAATCTAAAGATCCATTTAAGCTCGATCTCTTCAGTTAAGTTGACAATGTCGCCACCCCTCATCCTTGGATATACAACTTGTAGAACTTGAAATAGAAAATTATGCTGTTCTCCTAATGCAAGCATGTGCTTTGAAATGGCACTACATTTTTCATTCCTTGCAAAGGCATAATGATGATCCCGTATTCTCTCCTTTAATGACCTGTTCGTCTTCCCAACATAGAATGAAAAGCAAGTCTGACAGTGCGCCACATATATCACATTCCTGGTGTTACAATCAGCTGTGTGGCGTAACTCCCACAATTTCCCATCATTGGGACATCTAAAGAATCTGGAAGAGTCGATGTATGCACACTGAGTGCACGAACCACATCTTTTAGTGCCCAACTGCAAAGGATGAACCTTAGTATGACCAGAGCTAGACAAGTTAGGGAAGCACAGCATCCGCTTCAGATTGTTACAGTTCTTAAAAACATATTGAGGACAGTTACCCACAATCGTCCTGATTTGGGGGTCTGCCATCAAGGAATTCCAGTTGTCATTAATGACATGCTGCACATAGCTTGTGTTCGTTCCTAATGGCAGGATAACCGGTACTAGCTTTCCATGATCTAATTTATCTTTCCTGGCAGACTGGCCACCTAAGAAAAAGGGTTTACCTCGACTCCGCCTCAGGTTGCAAGCTAGTTCGCATTGTTTATTGACAACCTCCAAATCATATCCTCTGTGGATAAAAGTATCCTTCAGGCTGTCCAACTCTTGTGCAAAAACAGCATCACTCGAACAAAGACGCGAAAGCCTGAGTGCTTGACCCTTCACTATGTTTGGAAAAATCCTGGGGTCATGCATGCTGTCTGTGGAAAGATATGAAGGTACATAGCACGCTTTTCTGTGCACCTTGGTTGAGAACTGGTCACCGGACTTAATGATAGTTGTATCCAAATAATCTATAGAGGCCCCCGAGTGTTCCATCGTGAATTTCAAAAAATTTGATGAGCTGTTAAGAGTTTCATGGAACATAACCAACGATTGTATATCGCCTCGCCATAGAATGAACAAATCATCAACGAATCTTCTGTAGAAGATGATGTTTCCGTTGGTCAAAAGAGTATCTCTCTCCCAGGCTGCCATGACCAGGTTTGCATAAGAGTTTGCGCAACTGGTGCCCATGGCAGCACCAGTGACCTGTCTATAGATACATTCCTTGAAAGTGAACAAATTGTTCTCAAGCACCAGTTCCAACAGCAAGCATATCAAATCTGTTTCAGTCACACTCAGACATTCTGCCAATAAGTTCCTCACCATCTGTATACCATCCGAATTCGGTATACAGGTGAAGAGTGAGACCACATCCATAGTGGTCAACACTATATTGGATCTATCATCAGTGGCCTCAATACAATTGTACAAGTCCCTCAGAAACTGGCCGGTGTCCTTCAGGACATGGGGGTACTCAGACAATGTAGCTTTAAGTCTGTGGTCCAGATATATGGAGATTGGCTCAGTCAGCCACCCCGCCCCCGCCACAATCGGCCTCATTGGTGGTCTATATGGGTTCTTGTGTACCTTGGGTAGACCATTGATGCTGGGTAGTAATGGTGAGTCTATCTGAAAGTAATCATGTAATTCCTTGGTTAGTACACCCATTTTTACACATTCATCCAAAGTATTGGATACAGCCTGGCAACACCTTTGTACAGACTCCAGGTCAATCCTCTCATAGGACGACGAATTCAACATCTCCTGCATACTCTCGACATAAAAGGACCTATCCATCAGTACAAGGCGGCCTCCCTTGTCCGCTGGTCTGATTACAACTGTATCATTCCTTTTAAGATTGGCTAATGCTGCCCTCTCTGTGCTGGATAAATTCTCTTCTCTTCTAGTGGAGACATAGTCAAGTCCTTGATATATTTGATTTTTAACTCCTTTAATAAAGGTATTGAGGCTAGGAGGTAAAGGGGGGTTGTACAAGCTCTTCCGTTTAAAACATTGCTCATTGATGGGGCTCCCTGAGTCAAACATCAATTTGAGGCCTACATTCCTGGTAAATAACCTCAAGGATATCAAAATATCACTGATGTCTAATCTTGTGCTCGGAATGAAGGTGAGCCCCTTCTCCAGCACCAGTATTTCATCTCTCGTCAGATGATGTTTAGAAATATTCCAAACTAATGTTGATTTGCCCATCTCTTCCGTGGTAGACCAAATGTCTCCATTGGGTTGTCCCTCCTCTTCTGTTCCCTCTCCATGTCGTGATCGATTGATCTTTTCCTCCCTGTCCGTATTGGTAGGGGGACCTCTGGAAAATCCCGTTTATCCATTGCATGTAGCCTCTCCAGATGTATCTTCCTTCGTACCGTGACTATCCCACGGTTTGCGTTGTTCATGGAGCCCACAGCCGGGGCCTGTGCAGGGGTGAAGTACACCGACGTCACAGACTGGGGGGTGTTGTCTACAGTAGAGACCCCTCCAGACGTTACTGGGCCAGCCTCATGAGATCCAACTGCTGCCACACATTCACTGGTGGGTTCCATAATGGCAGATCCTTCAAGGCCAGCTTGGTCGATAACAACACTAATTCCATTGTTATCATCACGTATCAATTCATTGGGCACAACACCCCGTTGCCCTACTGTTCGTCGTCCGGTGGATACATTACTGGATGTACCATTGTTGTTGGCCCTGGGCCATACAAACACATGGTTCAATTGAAAATCCTGTTTATCCCTGGTCAGCTTTTTCCTTTTTTGGTTTAACAGCACATTGCCAAACCTAGAAACCTTTTCCATAAGCTCCTGTATAAACACATCAGCCAATGTGTTTGTATGGCCCAGGGCCAACAACAATGGTACATCCAGTAATGTAACCACCGGACGACGAACAGTAGGGCAACGGGCTGTTGTGCCCAATGAATTTATACGTGATGATAACAATGGAATTAGTGTTGTTATCGACCAAGCTGGCCTTGAAGGATCTGCCGTTATGGAACCCACCAGTGAATGTGTGGCAGCAGTTGGATCTCATGAGACTGGCCCAGTGATGCCTGGAGGGGTCTCTACTGTAGACAACACCCCCCAGTCTGTGACATTGGTGTATTTCACCCCTGCACAGGCCCCGGCTGTGGGCTCCATGAACAACGCAAACCGTGGGGCAGCCACGGTACGAAGGAAGATACATCTGGAGAGGCTGCACACAATGGATAAACGGGATTTTCCAGAGGTCCCTCTACCAATACGGACAGGGAGGAAAAGATCAATCGACCACGACATGGAGAGGGAACAGAAGAGGAGGGACAACCCAATGGAGACGCTTAACTACTAATGGAAGAGATGGGCAAATCAACATTAGTTTGGAACATTTCTAAACATCATCTGACGAGAGATGAAACACTGGTGCTGGAGAAGGGGCTCACCTTCATCCCGAGCACAAGATTAGACATCAGTGATATTTTGATATCCTTGAGGTTATTTACCAGGAATGTGGGCCTCAAATTGATGTTTGATTCGGGGAGTCCTATCAATGAACAATGTTTTAAACGGAAGAGCTTGTACAACCCCCTATACCTTCCAGCCTTGATACCTTCATTAAAGGAGTTGAAAATCAAATATATCAAGGGCTTGACTATGTATCCACCACAAGAGAAGAGAATTTATCCAACACGGAGAAGGCCGCATTAGCCAATCTTAAAATGAATGATACAGTTGTAATCAGACCAGCTGATAAGGGAGGCCGTCTTGTATTGATGGATAGGTCCTTCTATGTTGAGAGCATGCAGGAGATGTTGAATTCGTCGTCCTATGAGAGGATTGACCTGGAGTCTGTACAAGTTATGTTGCCAAGTTGTATCCAATACTTTGGATGAATGTAAAATGGGTGTACTAACCAAGGAATTACATGATTACTAGATAGACTCACATTACTACAGCATCAACGGTCTTCCCAAGATACACAAGAACCCCAACAGACCACCAATGAGGCCTATTGTGGCGGGGGCGGGGTGGCTGACTGAGCCAATCTCCATATATCTGGACCACAGACTTAAAGCTACATTGTCTGAGTACCCCCATGTCCTGAGGCACCGCCAGTTTCTGAGGACTGAAGCAATTGCATTGAGGCCACTGATGATAGATCCAATATAGTGTTGACCACTATGGATGTGATCTCACTCTTCACCTGTATACCGAATTCGGATGGTATACAGATGGTGAGTAACTTATTGGCAGAGCGTCTGAGTGTGACTGAAACAGATTTGATATGTCTGTTGTTGGAACTGGTGCTTGAAAACAACTTGTTCACTTTCAAGGAATGTATCTCTAGACAGGTGCTGCTATGGGCACCAGTTGTGCAAACTCCTATGCAAACCTGGTTATGGCAGCCTGGGAGAGAGACATACTTTTGCCCAATGGAAACATCATCTTCTACAGAAGATTCGTTGATGATCTGTTTATTCTATGGCTTGATATATTGGTTATGTTCCATGAAACTCTTAACAGCTCATCAAATTTTTGAAATTCATTATGGAACACTCAAATTCTATAGATTATTTGGATACAACTATCATTAAGTCCGTGACCAGTTCTCAACCAAGGTGCACAGAAAGCATGCTATGTGCCTTCATATCTGTCCACGGACAGCATGCATGACCCCAGGATTGTTCCAAATATAGTGAAGGGTCACACTCAGGCTGCGTCTTTGTTCGAAAGTGATGCTGTTTTTGCAATAAGAGTTGGACAGCCTGAAGGATACTTTTATCCACAGAGAGATATGATTTGAGGTTGTCAACAAACAATGCCAACTAGCTTGCAAACCTGAGGCGGAGTCGAGGTAAACCTTTTTCTTAGGTGTTGTGTCTGCCAGGAAAGATAAATTAGATCATGGAAAGCTAGTACCGGTTATCCTGCCATTAGAAACGAATGTGTTACAAGCTAAGTGCAGCATGTCATTAATGACAACTGAATTCCTTGATGGCAGACCCCAAATCAGGACGTTGTGTAACTGTCCTCAATATGTTTTAAGAACTGTAACAATCAGCGGATGCTGAAGCCTTTAACTTGTCTAGCTTCATTGGCACGCAGGTTCATCCTTTGCAGTTGGGCACTAAAAGATGTGGTTCGTGCACTCCAGTGCGTACATCAACTTCTTCCGATTCTTTAGATGTCCCAATGATGGGAAATTGTATAGAAAGCACGCCTCACACAGCTGATTGTAACACTAGGAATGTGATATATGTGGCTAATTGTCAGACTTGCTTTTCATTCTATGTTGGGAAGATGAACAGGCCAATAAAGGAGAGAATACGTGATCATCATTTATGCCTTTGCAAGGAATGAAAATGTAGTGCCCATTTCCAAAGCACATGCTTACATTAGGAGAACAGTACAATTTTCTATTTCAAGTTCTACAAGTTGTACATCCGAAGATGAGGGGTGGCGACATTGTAAACTTAACTGAAGAGATCGAGCTCAAATGGATCCTTAGATTGGCCGCACACAGGTGCCTAGGTCTGAATGAGTCTGTATCCATCAGACCGGTACTTGAAGGCTGTGACCAATACACTAAAGTACCATAGACACCCTGTTTTTGTTAACATGGATCCATCTGTATACACTCTCATTCGCCATGTATCATCGAAAGCAAAGGCATTGTCTCTCCGTGTATAGGTGACACCAGTCGTAGGATTTGGGCTATTGGTCACACCGATTGGCTATGTGTTTATCCATACTTGTGCACCTTGGGTAATCATTATGTGCTAGGATGAACTTTTAGTTCTTCCAAAGCACCCATTTAGGGGTGATGGACAAGTAATAATATTTAATGACCTAATGGTTGTTTCCCAACACACTGCCAGGTAGCATTCATGGAATACTTAGAATCTAGATGCTGTCAGAGATGGGTTCACACCACTGTAGTTTACCTGTGCTTCCCTAACTTGTCTAGTTCTGGTCATACTAAGGTTCATCCTTTGCAGTTGGGCACTAAAAGATGGTTCGTACTCAGTGTGCATACATCAACTCTTCCAGATTCTTTAGATGTCCCAATGATGGTGTATTGTGAGAGTTACGCCACACAGCTGCCGATTGTACACCAGGAATGTGATATATGTACACTGTCAGACTTGCTTTTCATTCTATGTTGGGAAGATGAACAGGTCATTAAAGGAGAGAATACGGGATCATCATTATGCCTTTGCAAGGAATGAAAAATGTAGTGCCATTACAAAGCACATGCTTGCATTAGGAGAACAGCATAATTTTCTATTTCAAGTTCTACAAGTTGTATATCCAAGGATGAGGGGTGGCGACATTGTCAACTTAACTGAAGAGATTGAGCTTAAATGGATCTTTAGATTGGCCGCACACAGGTGCCTAGGCCTGAATGAGTCTGTATCCATCAGACCTGTACTTAAGGCTAGACCAATACACTAGTCACACAGGCACCCGTTCCTTGTTAACATGGATCCATCTATATACACACTCATTCTCCACATCATCGATTAAAGATATCCTCTCTCTATGTGCAGTGACACCAGAGGTAGTGTCTGGGCCATTGGTCAAAATTGACCATATTGTTTACCCATACGAGCACCCTGGGTAATCATTATGTGCCACGATGAACTTTAAGTTCTCTCTTCTAAAGCCCCCTTCAGGGGTGATGGACAAGTAATAATATTTAATGACCTAATGGTTGTTTTAACACACTGTGGCAGGTAGCATTCACAGATACTTAGAATCTAGATTATGCTGCCGTAGATGAGTTCATACCTTACATTGTAGCTTCTTACCTTGGGTTTCTGCCATGGAGGTTTTTACCCATTACATTAACTGCATGGGTACAATTACTTAACCACCCCCACCTGTTCGTATTATTATGACTGAAAACATGCCGGGTTTATACGAACTGTTTCTTGTTTGCCCATAGGAATCACAGTATGTAATCAACACATTAGCGGTCAAGGTTTTATTTATTTGGTCGTTTCTGATCATTGATTGAGCAGGATACTGGGCGATCATGATCATTAGTGTTCAGTACTGTGCATTGACAGCCTTCTATTTTTATTTAACTATTTTTATGTACTTTTATTTTTTCAAGCGTCTTAAACGTTATGGCATGAGTAATTGAGGGTTGTCATTTTGCATTGAGCCAGGAGCCCGAGATTTCCAAATGAGAGCTGTGAGCCCCTTAAACTTATTGCCGTAGATGCTACAGATAATCTAACTCTATGCATGTGATATGAGTTGTTGACAGTTCAGATTAACTTGGAAGTGCTGCTGTGATGTTTTAGCATTTGCTTCTATGAACGTAAATGGGGTATGCACGATCGTGAATCAGGGTAACCCTGGTTTAATATGCCAAGATATAGGTATTACCTGAAGCGCTATACTGATCACAGCATTTTATGTGTGAATTAACACTGCAATATGAACATGATAGTATCTTAAGGAAGCAGATGCAATTTTGATTTTCTAAACAGGATGTGATGTTTTTACAAAGGATGTGATGTGTTTTTTATAAAGGCAAGTGATGGAACTTTTAAATTTGTTAACGTCTGAGGAAGCGACTTTATGTCGTGAAAGCGCTTACGTTTTAATAAAGGAGTTTTTATAAGCGAATTGCTTTTTCTTGTTTTGTGCACGAGTTGGTGCGACAGTTGCTGGAAGCATTTTGGATCTGGGAATTATTTCTGACATTTGGACTTGGGAATTGCCTCTGTTACTTGGCTTGACTTGCAGTTAGTATCCATCATTGTTATCGGTTGGGGTACTGTTTTCTTTGCATATATATATATATATATATATATATATATATATATATATATATATATGGGTCTACCTGACATGGTCGACAGTTCATTTGATCGACAAGCAGATTTGCCCCCTTCCCCAATGTTGTGCAACCCTGGAGTTGATATATATATTTAGGGGGTGTAGGGCACAGCCCCACATTGGGGGTGTGAAGTGCGACCCCCAACTAAAATGCTTGTCGCTCAAATGAACTGTCGACCATTTGAACTGTCAACTATGTCAGGTAGACCCATATACAAATATATATATGTATATATATATATATATATATATATATATATATATATATATATATATATATATATATATATATATATAATATATATATATCTATATATATATATATATATATATATATATATATATATATATATGTATATATGTTTTTGGTTAGATTTGCGACACTATAAGTAAATGAAGTTTGACTTTACTAGATGTTTAGTTTTTTTTTAAGAAATAAGGTTCTGTATGGTTTTAAATGTTTAATTGATGTTTATGATGTCATAATGACTTCTTTTAGATGATTGGGTTGTTAGAATTTTTGAAAAAGTTATAAAGGATAAGGACACTTTGTATTAATTATGTTATAGAGGTCTGAGGAAGCGTTTATTATAACGTGAAAGTGCTTACTTATTGTCTGGATCCTGTGTTTGCTTTTAATTTGGATTAAACAGTGTTAAAAACAGCTGTGGCGAGCTTCTTCTGTCGTTTCTACTAATATCTATATATATATATATATATATATATATATATATATATATATATATATATATATATATATATTTATATATATATATATATATATATATATATATATATATATATATATATATATATATATGGGTCTACTTTGTTTCACCTAACTTCCAATTCACTGACTCCCATTTGACTGAGACCAAATGACTGAAATTTCATTTGACTGACACTTCATTTCACTGACAATTCATTTGACTGATAAGTATTATTAGCAAGAAAATGGAATATGCCCCCTTCCCCACTGTAGTGCGACCCTGGAGTTAGAATATACAGTTGGGGGGTGTGGGGGGCAGCCCCACAATGGGGGTGGGCACAGCCCCCACTTTCTTTTACTAAGCTTACTTTTCTTTTACTAATCAAAACTTAACAATATCACATGTGCCCCCCACACCCCCCCCAACTATATATTCTAACTCCAGGGTCACACTACAGTGGGGAAGGGGGCATATTCCATTTTCTTGCTAATAATACTTGTCAGTCAAATGAACTGTCAGTGAAATGAAGTGTCAGTCAAATGAAATTTCAGTGAAATGGGGTCAGTGAAATGAAAGTCAGTGAATTGGAAGTTAGGTGAAATGAAGTAGACCCATATATATATATATATATATATATATATATATATATATATGTATATATATCTATATGGTTTACTATCAAAATGCTGCCATGCAATTGCACGGCTATGAAGTATTCGAACAACATATGTTCGAATACTTCATAGTTTAACGGTTATGTGAGTAACGTTATCATTGCGAATGGACTGTGCATTCGCAATTATAATGTTGCTCATGTAAGGATCAGGTACAGTGCGGTTAGGGAAATCCATCCCTTTCCTCACTGTAGTGCGATCTCGGAGTTGGAATATTAAGTTGGGATGTGGAAGCAGGGGCTTTCCCCTGCATAACTGTGAGTTTAGGCTAGTTAGGTAGGGAGTTACAGGACGGGTGGGAGTGCTGTTGATTGTTGGAAATGTTGCGAGTGACATTTTCGACAATTAACACTTGTTTTCGACATTAGGGCCATACAAAAATGTATGTTTGAACCAATTCAAATCATACATTTTATTTTAAATTTCGACATTATGATAGTAAACCATATATAGATATATATATATATATATATATATATATATATATATATATATATATATATATATAGGTTTACTATGGTTTGTTTGAACAACATTCTGTCGGCAGCTGTGAAGGCTGCCAGCCTAGCCAGATAGAATTTTATAGATAATTCTATCACCTGTAAATATTAATGTAAACCACAGGCTTATTCTCTTAAATGGTAAAAATAGTGTTACATGTGGAACTGGAAAAAAATGTAGCAACAGTGCACTCTACTGACCTAGTAAAGCATGTTGTGACCCTTTGATGTAAACATGGCTCTGGCCAGTCTAGATGAAGGAATTCTTGCTATTGTTGTAAGGCCAGAGTTAATGACCAGTATTTGCATGCATACATGTCCTTAATGGCTTTGCTTCCTGTCCTGGTGTGAGCTTACTAAAGAATGTAGTGTGAAGAATGTCATAATGTGAACCAGGAATGTGATTTTAAAAACAGAGAATCAGAGAGCATTAAGTATTTTTGCCTTTACCATCCAACTCAGCAGCACTGCCTTTTCTCAATATATAAGTTTATCTTAGACTTGTGTTTTCTCTTAGAAATTGCTAGAAACTAGAAATATTCGACTAAGTGTGATGTCAGAACTGAACTACTAAATTATTTTAAGTATTTCTCTGTGATCTCTGAACAAACCATAGCTGTGGAGTAAAAACTATTGTCTTGTGTTTTTAATTATTTTTTATTAAATATTTTTAAACCCTTTTAACTGTGGCTGCTTTGTGTAGAGATAATTTAAGCTCTAGAGTACATTGCATGTATATAGTGATCCTGTACCAAGTCGCTCTAATAAGGCTTGAATGTTTAGTCACACTAACCTGTTGGATAATAATTTTGTGCAGTAATAATTGGACATCCTTTTAAGGGCCTTTGCGTAGCTGATAAATATTAGTGGGTGGTGGCAGCTGATACTACTGCATAGTCTGGGAAAAGGGGCACAGCTGGAGAACCTATGCCAGCCTTCCCCAGCAGTGTCTGTGTGGTTGTATAAACTCTTCTCAAAGTGTGTGTGTGTGTGTGTGTGTGTGTGTGTGTGTGTGTGTGTGTGTGTGTGTGTGTGTGTGTGTGTGTGTGTGTGTGTGTGTCAGTTACTTGGGCAAAGACACGAAGCACTGGTTGGACAGAGAGGGTGCTAGAGGGTTTAGCTTGCCCACTAGACAGAGATCTGGACCCTATAGCTGTGCCAATGGGGAGTCTTATTGAGGACCTGGAGAGCAAGTGAGTGACCAGCCCCAGACTGACTGTGATCTCTGTGTGCTCTTAAGGGAAATTGCACCTTACTGTGTGTATTTGTTATCCTTTCCTCCAATATGAGATGCCTCACACTGGTGTTAGTGGTGAGGATTGAGGCTTCTTGATTGCTGGGCCAGGGCACGGGCATCACATATTAATTGTTTGGCAGTGGTTGGATATTCACACCACATATTAATTACTTGGCAAATACTAATTGGCTTGTAGTGGTGTAGGTAAAGTGAATTCCTGCAGCTTTGTACAGTGATCTTTGAATGTGTTTTGTACTCTAAATCAGCCACGCAGTGAATTCTCAGAGTTCAGATCACAATGTTTTTATTTCTTTTGTTAGCTTAGTTAGTCAGGATGAGTACACAGAGGAGTACAGAAAGCTGACAAAGAGCCAGCTGGAGTAGATGTGCCAGGCTAGGGGACTGGTGTATGGAAACCTGAGTAAGGCAGACCTGATTGCAGCCTTGGTTACAGCTGCATCAGAAAAAAGCAACCAAGAGGACAATCAGACTGGCAGTGGAGATAGAATACCTTTGTAGAATGGACAGCTCAACCTTTCTGCAGAGGACTTAAAAATCCATCTGGAGGTAAAGAGACTTGAGTTGGAGGCCAGGCTTTTGGAGATAGAAGCCGAGGAAATGGAGTGGCAGAGGAGGCATGAGCGGGAAATGCTGACTCTTCACCAGAGTCATGAAGGTAATGAGGAAGGGAGCAACTGGACCCCAGAAGCACAAAAGTTCAGTAAATTTCTTCCGCAATTTAAAGAGGGGGATAATTTTGATAGTTTCATTCATATGTATGAGAGGGTATGCAAACAGTGTAGTGTTGACCAAAGGCTCTGGGTATGGTTCCTGACCCCTTTACTCCATGGTAAAGCTGTAACTGTTTTGTCAAAAATGTCTGACATTGCATGTTTTGATTATACTGCTGTTAAAAATCACTTGCTAGAATTGTTTAAGCTAACACCTGAAATGTATAGAAAAAAGCTTTGTGAGCATAGACACAAGGCAAATAAAAGTGTGTGTGGATATGTTTCTGAACTAAGCACTTATTTCCATAAGTGGGTGAGTGGATGTCAGGTCACCACTTTTGAAGGGCTGGCAGACCTTTGGGTGAGGGAACAAGTCCTTAGCACTTTGCCTGAGGACATGAGGATCTGGTTAGCTGATAGACAATGTGCTACTTCAGATGAGTTGGGGAAGAAGAGAGACCTATACCTGGCAAACAGAGCAGCCCTGCACATGAAAGGGACCCAAAGTACTGTTCACGGGTCTAAAGGAACACATGGTGGGCAGCACAGACTGCCCCAACAGAATCTGCCAGTAGCAAGGGAAGCCACTAGTCCAGGTACTCGTTCAGGAGCTAGGGTTAAATGTTTTGAATGCAACCAGTGGGGCCATGTGGCATACAGATGTCCACAGAAGCAAGGTGGGGAACAAAAGGGGAGAGAGACAGTAAGTGGGAAAGACAAAATACCAATAGTAGGTTGTACTGAGACAACAGGGGTACTGAACTACCATCCTGCGGATGTCCTGATAGGGAAGGATTTGGATGAGGCAGTACCATGGGCTTATGCAGTTACACACAGTCAGGCTAGGAGACAAGCATGTGGGTCTGGTAGCCTAGGGGTGACCCAGACAGACTGCATACTTGCAACCAGGATTGCTGAGGTGGTTACTTCAGGGAGGGAGCTACTCTGTAGCAGTGAGACTGAATGTGAGCCACAGCTGCTTGTGGGTACTGATGGTCCCTTGGACAGAGTGACTGCAAAGGTAGAGGTGAGTAGTAGTACCCAGGCTGACAGTGAGGCACCACTGTCAGAGGATGAGAGACTTCCTGTGGAAGGGGAGCTGGGAAGGGATACAAGGAGAGAGTTGAGACAGACTCAGCTCTCAGACCCTAGATTGCAAGGCCTGAGGCAGGTAGCTAGGGAGGTACCTGATTCTCAAGGGAAGGGGGAATCTGTATACTGGGACAAAGGATTACAATACAGAGAGTGGACCCCTGAGGGAGGGCTAGAAGGTGAGAGAGTACAGCAGTTGGTAGTGCCTAGAACCTACCATCTTCCACTTCTAGCCATAGCCCATGATATTCCCTTTGCAGGTCATATGGGCATAACACATACAAAGAGGCATATTATGCAGAACTTCTATTGGCCTGGAATTTCCAAAGATGTAACAGGGTACTGCAGGACCTGTGAGCAGTGCCAAAAGGTAGGCAAGGCAGGAAACAAGGTGAGAGCTCCTTTGATGCCTTTGCCTGTGATTGAGGAGCCATTTCAGAGGGTAGCTATGTATATTGTGGGTCCTCTGAGTACCCCAAGTTCCACAGGGAAAAAGTATATCCTAGTGGTAGTGGATTATGCTACACGATACCCTGAGGCAGTGACTTTGTCCTCCATTGAGGCAGAGAAGGTGGAAAATGCCCTGTTAGAGATTTTCAGCAGGGTAGGTTTCCCAAAAGAAATACTGACTGACAGAGGTGCCAAGTTCATGTCAGACCTGCTGGCTTGTCTGTGGAAGTCCTGTGGGGTGAAGCACATGAAGACCATCCCCACACGAATGGTCTTGTTGAGAGGTTAAACTCTACAATCGAGTCCATGCTATGGGCATTTGTAGATCAGTTTAAGAGGGAGAGGGGAAATATTTGCCCCATCTGATGTTTTCTTACAGAGAGGTTCCCCAGGAATCCACAGGTTTTTCACCCTTTGAGTTGCTGTATGGGCATATCATGAGGGGACATCTAGATTTAATTTGAGATGAGTGGAAAGGTGAGTGTGAGTCTCACAAGGAGTCTGTTGTGGCATACGTCCTAAATCTCAGGGCAAAGCTCAGGGAACTCATGGGCTTGGCCCAGGAGAACCTGGCAGAAGCCCAACAACAGAAAAAGGTGTGATATGATAGGAATGCTTCAGCTAGAGAGTATACTGTGGGGCAGCAGGTAATGGTTCTCATTCTTGTCAGACACAACAAGCTGCAAGCAACTTGGGAGGGACCCTACAAGGTGGTAAGAAAGGTAAGTAATGTTAACTACATGGTGGAACTGCTAGGCAGAAGGCACGGGCACAAATTGTACCATGTTAATAACCTTACCATGATAGGGAGGCCCTTGTGCTGAGCATTTGCAGTGGATTGCAGGAGGAGTCTGAGGGAGATCTGGGGACTGATCTCCTCAGTGAGGCTCGGGCTGACACCTCAGTGGAAGGGGTAGCAATGTCCCAGCAGCTATCTCCTAACCAGGTTCGAGAAATCCAAGCACTGTTGCAGGATTTTGGGGACATGTTCACTGGGAAACCAGGGTGCACCCACCTGGGGCAGCACCAGGTGGATACAGGACCCCAAAGGCCTATTAGGCAGCTCCCTTATAGTGTGCCTGAGAGAGTCAAACAGACTCTGAGGGAGGAGGTACAGGAGATGTTGGGACTAGGGGTGATTTAAGAGTCCAACAGTTCCTGGGCATCCCCAGTGGTGCTGGTGCCAAAGAAGGATGGCAGCACCAGGTTCTGTGTGGACTACAGGAAAGTAAATAGTCACACAGAGTCAGATGCTTATCCTATGCCTGGGACAGATGAGTCCCTAGAACAGCTGGGTGGGGCTAAGTTTCTTACAACTATTGATCTTACCAAGGGTTACTGGCAGGTGCCCCTGACTCCCAGTGCTAGAGAGAAGTCAGCCTTTGTGACTCCTTTTGGCTTGTATGAGTTCATAAAGATGCCCTTTGGGATGAAGAATGCCCCAGCAACTTTCCAGAGGCTGGTAGATTATATCCTAACAGGAGCAGGAGGGGTTGCCCTTGCTTACCTAGATGATATTGCCATCTACAGCCATTCCTGGCCAGAGCACCTTCAGCATGTCAGGGAGGTGCTGGGCAGACTACAGACAGCAGGGTTGACCATTAAGCCGAGAAAATGTCAGGTGGGTATGGCAGAGGTCTCCTACCTAGGATATAGAATGGGGAGTGGTAAGATAAGGCCAGAACCTGCCAAAGTGGAAGCCATTCAGGCATGGCCTGCACCTGTTACTAAAAAGCAGGTGAGGGTATTTTTAGGGACAGCAGGGTACTACAGAAAGTTCGTCCCCAGTTATAGTAACATAGCTGCTCCCCTCACAGACCTGACAAGGAAGAACAGGCCAGATAAGGTAGTGTGGATCCCGGCAAGTAAGCAGGCATTCCAGTAGCTTAAAGAAGCTTTGGGAGGATCCCCTGTGTTAACCAGTCCAGATTACAGCAAATAATTTGTTGTGCAGGTGCATGCTTCAAACCATGGGTTGGGGGCTGTACTTAGCCAGATTTCTTCAGAAGGGGAATAGAGCCCAGTGGTTTATCTCAGTCGAAGGCTCCAACCCTGGGAGGAATGCAATGCAATGCAGCTGTAGAAAAGGAATGTCTAGCCATAGTATGGGCACTGCAGAAATTCAGCCTTATCTGTATGGAAGGAAATTGACTGTTAGGACAGATCACAATCCCCTAAGAGGGTTAAACAGAGTCAGCCAGAAAAATGCCAAGTTGCTAAGATGGAGCCTAGGGTTGCAAGCATATGATATGTCTGTGCAACACTGCAGTGGGATTAGCAATGCCAATGCAGATGGGCTCTCAAGACAGGGAATGGGGTAAGGTATACTCAGACAGACCTAACCCTCTCAAGCAGTGTTTCTCAAGGGTCATGTGAAAAACTAGCTTGAGTTCTCCGGGGGGGGGGGGGGTTGAAGGCTGCCAGCCTAGCCAGATAGAAAATTCTATCATCTGTAAATATTAATGTAAAACACAGGCGTGTTGTCTTAAATGGTAAAAATAGAGTTACATGTGGAACTGGAAAAAAATGCAACAACAGTGCACTTTACTGACCAAGTAAAGCATGTTGTAACCCTTTGATGTAAACACGGCTCCTGCCAGTCTAGATGAAGGAATTCTTGCTATTGTTGTAAGGCTAGAGTTAATGACCAGTATTTGCATGCATGAATGTCCTTAATGGCTTTACTTCTGACCTGGTGTAAGCTTACTAAAGAATGTAGCCTGTTAGCCTGGGAACCCCAGGAAAGTATGAAGAATGATGTAATGTGAACCAGGAATGTGATTTTAAAAACAGAGGGAATCAGAGAGCATTAAGCATTTTTGTCTTGACCATCCAACTCACCAGCACTGCCTTTGCTCTATATGTAAGTTTATCTTAGACTTGTGTTTTCTCTTAGAAACAGCTAGAAACTAGAAAGATTAGACTAAGTGTTTTCTGTGATGTCAGAACTGTACTACTGAATTATTTTAAGTATTTATCTGTGATCTCTGAACTCTTGACTAGCACTGTGTAGTAAAAAGTATTGTCTTGTGTTTTTAATTATTTATTATTAAATATTTTTAAAACCTTTTAACTGTGGCTGTTTTGTGTAGAAATGATTTAAGCTCTAGAGTACATTGCATGTATATAGTGATCCTGTACCAAGTCACTCTAATCAGCCTTGACTGTTTAGTCACACTTACCAGATGAATAATAATATTCTGCAGTAATAATTGGACACCCTTTTAAGGGCCGTTGAGTAGCCGATAAATATTAGTGGGTGGTGGCAGCTGATACTACTGTATAGTCTGGGAAAAAGGGGCACAGCTGGAGAACCTGTGCCAGCCTTCCCCAGGAGTGTCTGTGTGGTTGTATAAACACTTCTCAAAGTGTGTGTGTGTGTGTGTGTGTGTGTGTGTGTGTGTGTGTGTGTGTGTGTGTGTGTGTGTGTGTGTGTGTGTATATGTGTGTGTGTGTGTGTGTGTGTGTGTGTGTGTGTGTGTGTGTGTGTGTGTGTGTGTGTGTGTGTGTGTGTGTCAGCTACTTGGGCAGGGACACGAAGCACTGGTTGGACAGAGAGGGTGCTGGAGGTTTTAGCTTGCCCACTAGGCTGAGATCTGGACCCTATAGCTGTGCCAGTAGGGAGTCTTATTGGGGACCTGGAGTGCAAGGGAGGGACCAGCCCCGGACTGACTGTGATCTCTTTGTGCTCTTAATGGAAATTGCACTTTACTGTGTGTATTTCTTATCCTTTCCTCCTATATGAGATGCCTTGCACTGGTGTTAGTGGTGAGGATTGATGCTCCTTGATTGCTGGGCCAGGGCACGGGCATCACAGCCTCACTGCTGTAGAAAATCAGAATGTCATGCACAAAACATAAATGGATGGGATAGTCGAACACACTTATGTGAATGCTGTAGTGCATTCCCCTAAGTGTATTCGACTATCTGCACAGAGATTGCGGTACAGTGGAGATTGGAAATTCATCCATATCCCCACTGTAGTGTGATCTTGGAGTTAGAATATATTAGTAGGGGGGGCTGAGGAGGTCCGAATGGAGATATGAAAAGTCAGCAAGCAAAGGAGAGTAGTAGTGCTGAAACTGAATTCATCCTCAAGTTTTGGTGAGAACCTTCACAAGGTGAACCCTGTTTTCTACAAAATCTGACCAAGGTGACACTGATATATAGAGTATATTTATATTTATCATGGATAGAAGTTGGTCAAAAATGAAAAAAGATAGCGGGGTGCACAAGACCCAGGATAAAAAAGTGCCCAAACTTGCCAGGTGAACTGGTGTCAGGAATGGAAAAAATGACAGTGTAATATCCTCAAAACATGGAAACATTCCTAAAAATGGGGCCAGGCCCAGGGTGAGGATGGCCCCCCTGTTGTAGAATGAAGTAGCTAGTCCACAATAATCACAAAAGCTAATAGGTCAAAGAAGAGCCATACAGAACATAGAGTGGACTATTGAAGATAACAAAGAAATTATGTATTGTTACTATTACACAAAAAGCCCAGAATTTCCAGATACAAGATATATAAAATGATTAAGAGATAAATTTGAGGAAATAAAAATACTTCCGTAAGAAAAACTGTCAGAAGCCTCAAATAAAAATGTGTGATCATTAATACAACAGATTTTTAAAAAAACTGTATATAGACCAAGAAACTTTGATCTGTTTGGAAAAAGAAGCATCGGAGGAACTGCGAACATATAAACAACAAAACCTAGATATTTTTG
This sequence comes from Protopterus annectens, assembly GCF_019279795.1. Taxonomy (NCBI): domain Eukaryota; kingdom Metazoa; phylum Chordata; order Ceratodontiformes; family Protopteridae; genus Protopterus; species Protopterus annectens. Next base: position 40,400,776 of record NC_056743.1, on the reverse strand, counting down.
AAAAGTATAGAAAAGAAATATGGACATGAGAAAGAAAAAGAGAGATTTGATACGGTGCAATATTTATGCAAAGGCAAAAGCCAAGTTAATCAACATAGAAAAGGCATCCCTAAAGATATTCAAAGAGAAATACAGGCAAAGACATCTAAACATGGAATATTTCACAATTAAGAAAATAATATCATAAAGAGGGAATGTAGAAAAGCAGATCAGTAAAGTAGAAGTTAAAAACATTGAAGTTGAAGTTATGGGGTGCTTGCGAAGTGAAGGATTTGATATAGAAGATCTAACACAGTGATGTGGTGTATTAACAAACAGGGAGGAATGAGATCTTATCTTCTTTGCTGGCTGGCACTTCTGGTATGGGATCTTGCTGTCAAGTAGCAAGTGACTCTTCACACAGTTTATAGCTCTTCCAGTCAGAACTTTGTGGCAGACACTCTTAGCAGGTCCTTAACTCAGTCCCACAAATGGATGCTTCATAGGAATGTGTTTCTGGACATTAAACCAAAAATCATCACAAGCTCCTGGAGAATATAAAATAGGAAGGCTACAATTTAGCATCAAACAGTTTTATTCCACTTTCATCAACAGACTTCTTCAGAATACTCAATAACATTTCCCCATTATATATATATATATATATATATATACACACACACACACACACACACACACACACACACACACACACTAAAATTGACATTGGACATTATCCACCAGTGGGGTACTCCTCGAGTGAATCTTTATGCCTACCTCTGAACAGACACCCTCCTCTGTTTTGTGCCAGAGTTCCATGTCCTCTGGTGTGGAATGTGAACACCCACTCATTTTCTTGAAAGGGGATGTTTCTTTATGACTTCCTTTCATTCCAAAAGTTCAAAATTCAATAGGATGCTCCAAAATCTTGTTGGTGACTCCCTGCCATGACAGCACTGGTTCCCTCTTGTTCTGCATTTAGCCAGGGGCAGTTACCACAAGTTACTTCACAGGGTGGAACTACTCTCACAAAAGAAGGGGGTCTCATCCATCCCCACCTGTCCACACTTCAGTTGACACTGTGGGTGATAGGATTTTGATTCCTCATAGACACCTCTTTTCTGAGGACATGCTGCAAGTCCTGCAGGAGGCCAGAAAACCTACTACTAGGAAATCCTACTTATCTAAATGGGAGAAGTTTTCTATTTGGTGTTTGTGTCATAACCTGGACCCACTTACTGTGTATGTTCCTTTGGTTCGGTCTTTTTTTTAAATTTCTCCATATCTTTTGGGTTTCTAATACCATGACCGGATTGGATCCCATTCCTAAGTCAAAGTACGATTAAAGTTCATGAAATTATTATTTTTTCACTCTTTGATGCCAGTCAAAAGTGCTCTTCGCAGCACCTGCAATGTGCCCAGTAATGCCTTCTTCTGCAATTAGTATAGAGTTACATGCATTACTAGCATATCTAAATATGATTGTAGACTCTTTTTTTGTAAGACCTGTTGCTCCTACAACTACTGGAACTATGTGGGTATTTTTATTCTACATTTCTCTCATTTCTGCTTGCAAATCCTGATATTTTATGACTTTGTGTCTCTCTGTATGCAGGACACTGTAGTCATTGGGCGTGGCAATTTCAATGATCAATGCTACTTTTGTCTTCTTTTCATGAACCACTATATCCAGTTTTCTACCATCTGTCTTTTGAACTGTTGGTAATGGATGATCTCATGTGATGTAGACTTCATCATTGTCTATGATGCTTTGTGGCTCATGTTTCCAGTGTTTTTCAGCCACTTCAATACCATAATGTTTGTACAATCGCTAGTGCAACAGTCTCACAACATTATTATGCCTTTCAGTCCTTCAGCCATTAGTATGTTGCAACTAGCAATGAGGTGTGCAACTATTTTCAATTATGTTTTGCAAAACCTACATTTTTCTGTTTCTCCCACATGTTCAATAGCTTTTGTAAACCAATGTGTACGGAGCCCACTATCTTGTACCACAAATATTAACCTTTTATCTCTTGGTTTGAATTCGCCTCTCCTTAACCATTCCTGCGTTCATTCCTGATCAACATGAGGTTCTTCCAGAAGTTTTCTATACTTGCAACTATATTTATTCATTTTCCACATTTCTTGCCTTCTCATCTGGTCCTTCACCTTATATTCTTTCTTTTTTTTTTTTTGGCACATTCAGTTGCTGCCTGATTTTTATCTACTTCTGGTTTGATTTCCATTCCTGCTTGATGTTGATATGCTTCTGCTAGACAAAGCAGGGAAGTCATCTTAGATTTATTCTCCTCATGTTTCAAAACATTCAGTATGTTTGGGTCTTGTGAGATCAGCAGATATGCGTGGAGTCCCACAACTGCAGATCTATACATGTAATCAATTTCAAGGAGGCCCATCCCTCCTTCAGAACAATGAATATATAATCTTGGTATGCTCTGATTTTTATAAATCATTTGGTGAACATGAAGCATCCTTACTGTTTTCCTATCCAATCTGTCCAACACATTTTGGGGCCAGTCAATCACTCCAAAACTGTAAGTTAGGACAGGAAGAGCAAATTGGTTTATAGCTTGGATTTTGTTCCTAGATGTCAGTGCTATTTTCAGGATTAATTTAAGTCTTCTGAAATATTCCTTACTAGGTTTTATTCACATTTGTTCATGTTTTATTGTTGATCCTTCATCAATTCCCAAATATTTATGCACTCCTTCTTGCAGAAATTCATTTATATCACATTCATGTCCCAAACTGATGTTTTTATGGTGTTGCAGTTTTCCTGTTTTAAAGGTTGCTTTTGCACATTTATTAAGACCAAACGACACTCTTATATCATCTGAAAATGTTTTGACAACTTGTAGTTGTGCTTTCAGTTCCTCATCTGATGAGCTATACAGTTATAAATCATCAACAAAGAGAAGCTGAGAAGTCTTTTCACTTTGTTGTTTTCTAGGATCCAGATTATAGCCATGGTCTAAGATCTAAGATAGACACCTTAATGGGTTAAGGGCAAGGCAGAATAGCAGTGGTCACAAAGAGTCATCCTGGAATATCCCCCCTTTGAATTTTTATCTCTGGGATAATAGCTTAATTGCAAAGTGGTCTGCCACTGTTTCATGGCCACTGTAATGTAGTCGATCAATGTTTTTAAGCACTCTTTTATCCATGAATGTGGATTAATATCAAATGCTTTTTTTGTAGTCAATCCATGCCATACTTAGATTCTTCCCCTTTTTTCAGTTCTCCACTATGACTTTATTTAATAACAAATGATCCTTTGTTCCATATGACTTTCTTTTATTGCCCTTTTGTTCTACTGCCATAATTGAGTTTTCTTCTAAATGACTATAAACTCTGTCGGCATCAATTCTCATGTATAGTTTATACATCACTGGAAGGCAAGTTATAGGTCTATAATTTTTAGGGTAGCTTGCAGGTTCACTCTTAAGTAGGAGCATTGTTTTTCCTGTTATTAGCCAGTTTGGTGTCTGTTTGGGATGCACATATAAATAGTTCTTACTCATGGCTAAATCTTCATGCAGAGATGCTAATACTTTTAGCCAAAAGTTAGGTACTGCATCTGGGCCTATGGTTTTCTAATTTGAGGCTTTTCTTAACTTTATTTCAATCTCTTTGGCTGTTACTTTATCCCATTTCATATCATGTACCTTTAAATTTCTTATTCTTTCTTTAACTTCTTCTATCCATTTAGCATCTTTGTTATGTTCCACAGGATCTTCATAGATATGTCTCAAAAATGTATCTCTTTCTTCTTTTTGGTGGTCTTTCAATTCCTTTTACTTTGTTTCCCACTTCTCTATAAAACTTTTTTGGGTCATCAATAAATTGCTTATTTTGTACTTTTCCTTTATATTTATTTTATTTTATTTTATTTATTTTATTTTACATTTGTTGTTGTTTATCTGTGTATCTTCTACGTTTTTCTGCCTGGGATGAAATTTTTAGTTTGTTATTTGCAATAGTGTATGATAGATCCTGATCTGTTCTAATACTGTGCATTGCTTTTATCACATCTATGTTTTTTACAATTTTTGTTGATCTGTTCCCTTTTCTATAGTCTTCTAACAGTGACACTTCTTGTCTTAACTGCTTTATAGTTTTCACTATTCGATACTTCCATGATGGTATTCGATTTCTCCCCTTCCTTTCCCTCACAACCCCGTGTTCTTGTGGTAGAACTTTATCAGTTATTAAGTTGGCTGCACAGTAATATATCCTATTTACTTATCTTATTTGTGTGGTTGCTCAATGCTGGTTTGGCCTATTCTTCTATTAAGGCCCACTTACCAGCTATCTCTGCTTGTCTGCCTTTTTCTCCTCCTTTAGCTTCTAGATTTGAGGTGAAACAATTTCTTAAAGATGTCGTTAATATTAGAACTCCTAGGAAGCCTGTTTCTCCTTCCTGGGATCTTAATTTTGTTTTGGAGAAGTTGACTCTGGCTCCTTTTGAGCCTGCAACTGCAGATTTGTTCTTGGAAGACTGTTCATTTGTTGGCCCTTACTTCTGCCAGATGGGTGTCTGTGGTATGTAGTGTGTAAGGGTTTTAATTAAAAATGAGTTTTGTTTTAATTTTTTGGGGAAGTTTTAGGAGTAGGTTGGAGTAGGTAGGTGAGAGTGTGTGTGTGTGTAAGTATTGAAAGTAGTGATTTTTTTACATCTGTAGTGTGTGTGTTACAGGCCCTTATGGCTCGTCCTCCTTTTTTGATCTTTCATTAGGAGAGAATGCCCTTGAACACTAACCCTTCTTTTATGTCTAAGGTATCACTTAATCATTATGTTAATCTGCCTACTTTTGCCCCTCTGTTCGCAATCTGACAGTGAGAGGGTGGTGCATACTTTAGACGTACTTAGGCAGCTCAAGGTTTATTTGGATAAACGACAAAACTAGCACAAGGCACTGAAAAGCAACTAATAATCCACAACGTAAGTGCCAAAAGACCAAGAGATCACTGGTAATGAACACCAAATAGAGTTTATTGTATGATCCACTCACAGACGTAAAAACACATAAACGCTCTTATCTCATAACATTCACATATCGCGTTTTTGTCCATACATCAAGGACTTCATCAGACAATAGAGATGCTACACCTGGAGGGCTTTGCAGGAATTGCAGCTGAAAGCCCTCCAGGTGTAGCATCTCTATTGTCTGATGAAGTCCTTGATGTATGGATGAAAACGTGATATGTGAATGTTATGAGATAAGAGCGTTTATGTGTTTTTACGTCTGCGAGTGGATCATACAATAAACTCTGTTTGGTGTTCATTACCAGCTATCTCTTGGTCTTTTGGCACTTACGTTGTGGATTATTAGTTTTATTTGGATAAAACTAAGGCTATTAGAAAATCTGAATAGTTGTATCTTTTCACCCTAGATCTTTAGGATTTTATGTATCCAAGCAAACTATTTTTTCTTGGATTTCTAAGACTATTTCTTTTTGTTACACTTTTCATGGCAAGAGCCTTCCCACTTCTTTTAAGGCTCAGTCTGCTAGAGCCATTGTTTCTTCTGGTGCTTTTTTCAAGGGTTTTGATAATACTAATTCTATTCATGAAGCCGCTACCTGGACTTCTGTGTGTACATTTACCAAGCACTATATATTGGATGGTTCCTCTAGAGCTAGAGCTGGTTTTGCTAGTGCCATTCTTCATGGCTTTTTAGGGGACTCTTCTGCTCCTTCCCCCACCCTAGTTTCTTCTTGAGCCTTTGCACTATCCCATATGTTAGGAATATTGCAGAAGTGAATGTAAGGATGTAGTTCAGTTGCATAAAATCATATTATAATGGTAAATGTCCTTGCTTTCACTGCTGCAGTACTCGCTCCCTTCCTGCTTTCGCTAGTCCGTTACCTTCCTGGATGTACAGATTACTGCTTGGGTTCCTTGGACTGGTGTTCTTACTGGGGCAATCAGTTCTGACTTTGGTAGGCCTGAACATCACCTTTATGCTCTACTCTACACAAGGAGCATTTGGGTGATGTTTGGCGTACCTTTAAAGCAAAAAATATTCTTTGGTAGACTGGCCGGACGTTGGGCTTCCATGGCAGAGAATCCCATATGTTAAGAATATTGCAGCAGTGAAGGCAAGGACATCTACCATTATGGAAAGATTTTACACAACTGTACTTTTCATGGCTTCTGAATGTCTATGACTTCTTACTTTTCCCAACAAAGCCAAACACCACTAGCTGTAGACATGCATGTTTCGGCCTTCTTATGATCTTGTCAGCACAGCGTATGGCTATGCAATTGTGTGTCTTGCCTAATTGAATATTTCCAGATGAGAAATACTATAGTTTGCACTGTGTATGATTTTGCTGTATTTAGGATAATGATTATTGTGTGACGTGAGTTTTTAAGTTTCTCAAAGAGCTGTAAAACTAGGAGAGTCATAACGTGTATTATATTATATAATATTATATGCACTGTACTCTACAAAATGGCCATTTAATTCTGTGAGTCGTATAAGTCACTCTTTCAGAATTAAATATACTGTACTTTGCCCTATGTATGAATTTACTGAATTTTGTACTTAACATCGACTCAAATATTTCAGCTCCAACTCCTTTCCATTGATGGAGCTGTGTGCCCACTGTAGTTTAAGGCTGATCCATTATTTGTGAATAAGAATAGGAGTGAATGGTGCTGACCAATAAAAACCCAGTTTAGATGCACTTAAAAATCCAAGGTAAAACTCACTGCTAACTACAATGAAATACTAAACAGTGCAAATTGCATGCAAATTAATAAAGCACACAGACTAGTAAAGCATAAATGATGAAACAGTTGTTAGAAACCCCTTTTATCTGGCCCAGTTAATAAGTAAATGTCTCATTAAAGTCAGAATTTCTGTCTCCTTTACACTTTACCTTAATCAGACCAGTTACAGAATATGATACCTCTTTTTTGCATGCATCCATCCAAACACATTACACAACTGCAAAGACCCCAGAGGTTCTTAAATAAAAAGATCATCAGACTAAAGACCCTCAGTTACCGAGTTGTTTGAAACCATATTCCTGTACTCTGTCTTGTACTGATTCCTGTGCAATGACTTATGTCTAGCTAGCATTCTGTACTGTTAAGGACCCATCTCTTCTTCACCTTCTGGAACTACACAAAGAAAAATAGTTCCCCAAATGCTCAAACTAAAGATCTGAGTCTCCATTAACAAAAAAAAAAACACCAAATGCAGGAGCTGGAATGCAAGCAAATTTATTCTGGTACCTCGGCTAGGAAAAGCCTTTGAAGGCTTTTCCTAGCCGAGGTACCAGAATAAATTTGCTTGCATCCCAGCTCCTGCATTTGGTGTTTTTTTCGTTTCTGCTGCAGTTTGTTTTTTCTCCATTAACAAACAAATAAACCATTTTGGTGGGACACATGTATTACTCATTGTTTCCCCATCATTGTCATATGGAACATAAACAGAGTGATACTCTTGCTTGTGTTAAGGCAATCATATGCTTGCATGCATGCGCATTTACACACACACATTTGTGTGCAGTTGCACAGAAATACTTGTGCATTTACATACACCCTTGGTGCCCATCTTCTGGAAAAAATGTAGTCAGCTGCAAAGACAGTGTAGGTGGTATAGAGTCTCTCTTTGAACTAACTCTAATTTTCTTTCCAAGGTAGCTTCACATTCTGCCCTAAATTAGGCTATTAATTTTCCAGATTTCTTTCCTAATTTTTCTCACAAAGGAGACCATACCTTACACTTGCTGAATTTTCATCACCAGTTGCAATTTTATTTGAACTATAACAAAAATCTCAGTAAAATAGGCCAATTTTTTCTTCCTCTTTTTAAGGCTAAATTGGGAGCCAGTGCTTCCAAACTCATATTGCCCAGGTGACTGCCTGATTGCATTTCAAGCTCAGTATGCTGGAACTGTTGTAGCCTCTTCAGCTTTCTTTTCTAGAGTGCCTTTTGATGACATCTGTGTTGCATCTACTTCACCTTTTCTAGGGTGCTTTTTGATGACAGCTGTGTTGCATCTACTTAGTCTACGCATGGTTATTTCTCTTTGCAAGCTGGACATGCAGACTAGATCCCGGGCTTTGTTTGACTCTACCATTCCCTGAAATATCATGCCAAGAGAGAAATTTCTCAGGGTCTTTAGCAGCTGGGAGCTCTCTTCCATAGTTGAGGCAATCAAAAAAGACAACTTTGGATACAAAAGTTATGTATTTACCATAATGCTAGATCTGTATTGTCTTCTTCCGTCCATCTCAACTTTCCTTCCCTCTGTCCTCTTGCCAAATTATCACATTTTAGGGTTGATAAATGGCCATATTGGACAGTCCTGGAGCCTTGTATTATTTACAGTCAGGAAATGTTTCTTTGTTATTTCTGGTCCTGTTTCTATGTATGTAAATATAGATAAAACCTTTGGTATAGGAAGGCAAGCTCAACCTGAGGAGCTGTGAAGACAGAGGGGAATTATATGTGGAGGGGAGCAGCCTGAGCTTTGGATCCAATAGTTTGAAAGTTACCGGCTTCAGATCCAGTCAGATCTGATAAGAATAGTTGAGACAGCTGGAAGAAGACAACTCAGATATAGCATTATGGTAAGTTCATAACTTTCATTTATGACTTGTTTCATTTATGACTTGTTTCATTTATGACTTGTGTTCTTTATTTGTAGTGAAAACAATTTCTTGATTCTTATTATTATGACTTTACACAAGAGATGGCAAACTTGGTGATAGTTCCAGACATACATGACGATGCTAACAGACATACGTGATGACACTAACAGACATACGTGATACAGACATACATGATACTAACATACATGATGATACTAACAGACATACATGATGATGCTAACAGACATACGTGATGATACTAACAGACATACATGATGATACTAACCAACATATATGATGATACTAACAGACATACATGATACTAACAGACATACATGATGATACTAACAGACATACCTGATGATACTAACCAACATACATGATGATACTAACAGACATACCTGATGATACTAACCAACATACATGATGATACTAACAGACATGCATGATACTAACAGACATACATGATGATACTAACAGACATACCTGATGATACTAACCAACATACATGATGATACTAACAGACATACATGATGATGCTAACAGACATACCTGATGATACTAACCAACATACCTGATGATACTAACCAACATACATGATGATACTAACAGACATACATACATGATGATACTAACAGACATACCTGATGATACTAACCAACATACATGATGATACTAACAGACATACATGATACTAACAGACATACATGATGATACTAACAGACATACCTGATGATACTAACCAACATACATGATGATACTAACAGACATGCATGATGATACTAACAGACATACATGATGATGCTAACAGACATACTTGATACTAACCATGCAGACATACATGTATTTATTTATTTATTTACATTTGTTTACTGGGAAATTCTGACTGGATGCAACATTACAGGTTGTTGGCTTTAATGCAATAACAAGATACTGATTATCAACAGTATATACTGTAAATGTTGCAAGTTAAGATAGTTTCTTGTCATTTATAATATTAGTAACAAAGTTATCAAACAAGATTTTAAAGTATGTAAAGACAAGTAGCTAATTCTGACTGTGGTTAGTAATGGTGATAGTATAGTTGGACTAAGAGTCTAGGTGGGGGGGGGTAAGGGTGGGGGTGTTAGTCTGGATTAGAACAACGACAAAGCCAGTGCAAATTTAAGTGGAATTTGAGTGCAGTCTTGAAAAGGCTGCTGGAAGGTAGAGTAGTTATACAGGGTGGAAGATTGTTCCAAAGTTTAGATATGGTACATGAAAATATGGCTTCTCCTGCTGAGTTTTTGGGTTTGATAACAGTGAGTTGATTTTTGTTGCTTGATCTTAGGGGCCTAGTGGGGTGATAGGGTTGGAGAAGGGTTTGAAGGGAAGAGATGTTAAGGGGGTGGTTAATAAGTTTATGAACGAGGATGAGTTGATTAAAGTGAAGGAGTTGTGGGAGATCTAGCCAGTTTAGTTCTTTAAGTGAGATACAATGATAGCTGCAGTAGGAGGTTCCAGTGGCAAATTTAGCAGTTTTGTTATAACAAGCATCCAGCTTGTGTAGGTCTGTCTGTCTAAGGTTGGTAAGTATGGGGGATGCATAGACTAGGGTGGAGATTAGCTGGGAATTGGCTATGGGGATTCTAGCCTCCTTGGTTAGGAATTGGTGGCTTCGATATAATGCACCAAGTTTCTTGTGAACTTTTTTTATTGTGAGAGATATGTGGGTGTCAAATCTAAGTTCGTTGTCTATTTCCACACTGAGTAATTTTGTGTGTTTTGATGGAGAGATGATGTTATTGTCTTTGGCGAGAATGTTGAAGTGGGGGGTGTTTTGGGTGGCTTTGGAAGGTGGGAACAGGAGAAGTTTTGTCTTACTTGGGTTGAGTAGGAGCTGAGCATTGGATAACCAGCTTTCTACAGAAGAGAATGATTCCTGTGTGATTTGTTGTAGTTCTGGTAGAGTGGGGCAGAGCAGATGAGAGTAGAGTCATCTGCGTACTGTATAAGAGATGCTTGTGTGGTGGCAGTATGTAGGTTGTTAGTGAAAAGTGAGAATAGTAGAGGGCCAAGGATAGACCCTTGGGGAACTCTGAGAGGAACTGGGAGGCGAGGTGATAGGTCATCATCCCAGATTACTGATTGTTGGCATCTGTGTAGACAGATGTGGAACCAGCTGCAGGCTAATTGTGAGGATGAGAGGTTGGAGAGAGTAGAGAGTAGTAGCTCATGAGATACCATGTCAAAGGCCTTTGAGAGATCTAGAAAAATGGCAGTACAGAAGAGGCCATTGTTTTTGTGATGCAGTATAGTGTTGGTGAAGGAGAGCAGAGCAGAGGTAGTGCTGTGATATGGCCTGAAACCATGTTGGGTTTTGGAGAAGAGATTTATGCTATGAGGTAGTTGGAGACCTGGGTGTTGATACATTTTTCAAGTATCTTGGACAGAGGGGAGAGGATAGCAGTGGGGCGGTAATTGGAGAAGTCGGTGGAGAGGGTGCCTTTGTGGAGGGGAATGATGCGGGATATTTTCCATATCAAGGGAACATAGCCTTCTGTTATGGAATGGTTGATTAGAATTGAAATTGGGTAGGCTAGTGTATCAGCTGCAATTTTCATGTATTCAGGGGGGAGATTGTCAGCTGCAAGTTTGGTGGGTTTAAGTTATGACAATAGCCTTTTTATGTTGGAGGCTGCTACTGAGGTGAAGAAGAAAAGAGGAGTGAGGGGGTTTAAGGTTAGGAGTTGGGGGGCTGTTGTAGGGAAGTGTTGTATGTTTAGAGATGTTATAGTTTCAGTGAAGTGTTTGCTGAAGGATTCAGCAATACTGCTGGAGGTGGGGGAAATGTACGGCTGGAGGGTATCAACCTTCCCTGGGTGGAGGATAGTGTTAATAGTGGACCATAATTGCTTAGGGTTGTGGTTGGTAGAGTTTAGAGTGGATTTATAGTAGAGGGATTTGTCTAATTTTATTTGCTTTATGGCTTTATTGACAGTTCAAGGAATGATTGCCTATCTGAGTTATTTTTTGTTAGTCGCCAGTGCTCCCAGGCCTTATCTCTAGATTTCATTAGGGTTCTGGTGTTCTTTTGTAACCATGGGGTAAGCCTGGATCTGACTTTTGTATTTCTTACAGGAGCATGTGTGTTTAGGATGGAGAGGAAGGTACTGTTGAAGAGGTGGACAGCTTCATCTAGGTTGAGGTATTTTAGAGGTGACCAGTTAATTTTTTGCAGGGAGGAGATGAAGGAGTTGGGGTTGAAGTTGGACTTGTTCTGTATTTGCTTGTGGATAATGGGCTTCAAACGGTTTCTGTGGGGCTGAATTAGGAAAGTGGGGGAGTGGTCACTAAGACTGTCAGGTAAGCAGCCTGCTAGGTAAGAGTGAGAGGCTTTGTTGACTAGGATCCAGTCAAGTAAGGTATGATTGTTAGGATTTTTGTTGATTCGGGTAGGGGATTGGATGAGTTGAGTGAACCCATGGAGATTAAGGTGAATGGTTGGGAGATTGTTATTACAGGATAGCCAGTTGATGTTAAAGTCATTGAGAATGATGGTTTCCTGGGGTAGAGATAGAGTAGCCCAGCTCAAGAGATTTTCTAGGGGTGTAATATTTTGCCCTGGTAGGAAATAGCATCCTACAATATTGAATTGTTTTGTTTGGGTTTAGTTTGAGATTGGCATAAAGGATTTCTTCATTGTTGTGGTGAGGGGCAGATGTATTCAGGAGTTGAATATTGAGGTGGTGTTTAAATATCAATGCTACACCACCTCCTTTTTTAGACAATCTGTCTATGCAAAGGATGTAGTATTCAGGTGGAAGTATTTCCTCACTTCTGATGTGAGGTTTGAGCCAGGTTTCAGTTAAGAAGAGAATATCTGGGGAATATATGCTTATGCTGGCATGTAGTTCTTGGATTTTATTGCATATGCTTCTGATGTTTAGGGAAATTATAAGTAGGTCTGTTGTTTTTTGTTGGCTAGGAGTTAAGTTGTGGAGGGTTGCTTGGACTAGGGTTTGTGGTTGGGTTGGATTTGGGAGGACCAGGGTTTGGATGGATGTCTCCAGCAAGGACTAGTTTATAGAGGGTGTTTAGGATATGTTTTATATACATAGTAAATTGCTTATGGTATCTTGGGGATATATTATTTTTTAGTGTGTTAGGTGTTTGGTAATGGAGTGAGTGTATTGGGAGGATGTTTTTGGTGGCAGTGGTTGTGTAGTTATAGTGTAAATGTTTGAGGGAGGGTGTTGAAAGAGTACAATGGAAGTTCTTGGGCATATGACTGTGGAGCCTTGGTAGGATGTAATGTGAGCTAGAACTACGCAGGTTAGGATTGTTATTATATTAGGTAGTAGCATGATTGTGTTGGATGTAGGGGGAGGGGTGACTAGTGGTGTAGCCTAATTGGTGGTAATTAGGGGTGGGGTTAAGGATAAGAATAAATGTAGAGGCACTGGGGATAGGTCGAAATAGGAGGCCAGGGGGGGAGCGAAGTGAGCGTAGCGAACAGAGCAGGCTAGAACCCCCCAGGCTAAAGATTGCAAGCTAAGTGTCTAAGTAGCCAAATTGTTAGGAGTTATTAGAATCTAGTAGGGAAAAACAATCTATAGACCTGATTTCAGCTGTGTCGTTTCTGGGTAGATACTTCGTTTGAAGCAGACAAAAAGTGGCAGTTTAAGTACCTTTTTGCCTCTATTTTACAAGTGGGCAATGCCAGTGGATCTACTGGGTTACCTTTATTTCACCTAGAGCTTTATTTTGGTTTACTGATAACTAAAAAGAAAAAGTTTAACTGGGGAATGTATTTACAGCTGATGGTTTCACTTCATATTGCCGAAATGCTGAAATATCGAATTTCAGCATTTCGACAGTATAAAGCCGAAACCATCACAACACCAACACTTCACAACCACGAAACCAAAACATCAAACTTATACAATACAGCACACAACACACAAACCATAACACCCACACCACAAAACAAGTGAATACAGCAAAACACCACACAGAGACACACCTACACTACACAAATGCAGGGGAGGCAAACCCCCCTGCACCCCCCACATCACCCCTACTTATATATACTAACTCCAAGATCACACAAACAGTAAGAAAAAGATAATCACACAGCCAACACACACAATCATACCTCCACCCCCTTACCATAACCCACTCGTACAAGTTAGAAAAACACTCATGCACACTCACTCATCTTAATCTAGAGACACCATCCCAGCCAAACACTTCTTCAACATAATGTACATGCATAAGTGCGAATTTGACATACTCCTATTCGCACTTATGAACTTTCATTATTTTGAAGTTTCGACTTCATGGACATAAATTTCTGAAATTCAATATTTCAACAACAACAATTCGTGTTTATGAAGTGAAACTATATATATGTGTGTATATATATATATATATATATATGTGTGTGTGTGTGTGTGTGTGTGTGTGTGTGTGTGTGTGTGTGTGGGTCTACTTCACTTGACCGAAAACTCATTTGACTGACTCTCATTTCACCGACAGTTAAGACATAGACTTGTTGTGAGTTTTCCTTCACTTGTGATTTGCTTGTGATTAAAAAGTATTACTGTAACTTATAGTGCTGACTGTTTGCTGAATTCTGATAGCTGTAGAAAGTAGTGTTGTAGTATTTCTAAATGTGGGTTTGTCTCTCTACATTTTTATGGGAAGAACCTAAAGTAATTTGGCCAATGTATTGTGCATTCCCAGTAGTAGTGGCAGCATGTAGAGTAGTGTAAGGCAAGTCAAAGATATATGCCCTTTTCCCCACTGTAGTGTGATCCTGGAGTTAGTATATATAATTAGGGGTGTGTGTAGCCCACCACCTAGTTTGGTTGTACATTGTCCCATTTCTGTTAACAGGATAAGTAAGTAGTTTTTAAGTTCTGGAAAGGGTTACTTATTGGTGTTCTAAGTGTGCTTGTCTATGGTTTAAGATTTAGTATGCTGAAATTCAGCATTGTAAGCTGTCGATGAAATGGAAGTCAGTCAAATGAAATTTAGCTCAGTTGGGTGTCAGTCAAATGGGTGTCAGCCAAATGAGTTTTAGGTCAAGTGAAGTAGATCCATATAAATATATATATATATATATATATATATATATATATATATATATATATATTTAGGTTTACTATCAAAAAGTTGAACATTTGTTCAGCAAACACAGAAAGTCAAACAGCAGTTAGTCAACATCCGTGTTGCTGAACATTAGGAGATTGAGAATACATAGGTTCATAGGTTCATAGGTTCATAGGTTCATACTAGGCTATCTGCCCTAGGGCATTTATAAGCCTAGCCAGAGTGTGTGTGGCTTTCACCACCCCTTAGGATGAGAATACTATACCCATTAGTTTGCTGTGCCTCTGTCCAGCAGTGATACAGAGATGATTCCCGGGGTAAACCTACGATCTCCCATCCACTCGTCAAGATTTCTCTTGAACAGAGTCAGTGAGGGGCTCTGCCTCACATGGACTGGGATTCTGTTCCATAGTGTAGGGAGTCTCTGGGTGATGAATCTGTCCCTCCAGCACATCCTATTTATATCCATGTTGAGGTTTAAGTCTCTTGCTCTCGTGGCTCTGGTGGATTTGGATTTTTGAGGTGGAGCATGTCCATTAATTCCGGGTTGGACATGGCCTTGTATGTCAGGCACAGATCACCTCTGAGCAGACGGTGTCGACTGAATAGAGCTGGAGTTTCTTCAGTCGGGCATCGTATGACATATGTTTGAGCCCCTTTATCCTTTTGGTGAGGAACTTTTGGGGTCTTTCCAACTGCTGCAGGTGTCGGGTAAGGTACATTCTGAATGGGGCGTTGTACTCAATCATTGGTCTGATAAGTGAAGAGTACAGGGGTACAATGACCTCTCCTGATCTGGATGTGAATCCCTTCATGATCAGGTGGGCAATGTAGAAGGTCTTCCTAACCACTTTGGCAATGTGAGTGTCAAAGAGAGGTTACTGTCAACTTGGGTCCCCAGGTCCCTGATAACTTCTTCCGTGTTTAATGGATTACCACCTATGTGGTAATTAGGGGTTACCTTGTTTTTCCCAAAGGGTATGACTATACATTTTTTGGCATTTAGCTTAAGGCCATGGCTCTGGCACCAGTTATCCATTTCTATGAGACCTCTCTGGAGGATGTCTGTGTCTGATGGAGTGTCAATTATGGTGCCCAGTTTGCAGTCATCTGCAAATTTTGTCAGCCACAATCCCCTATGTTTGCCTGCACTTCAGAAAAATAAATGCCGAACAAGAGGGGGCCCAGGACTGAGCCCTGTGGGACACCGCTCATGACCGGCTTAGAGTCTGACATGGCACCAGCAACTCTAACCCTGTGTTTTCTGTCCTTGAGCCAGTTTGCAACCCATCTTGTGACATATGGGTTTACATCTAAGCTGGTGAGCTTTTCTATGATGCCCAAGTGGGGTATTGTGTCAAATGCTTTTGCTAGGTCAAGGTAGGCTGTGTGAACTGCCTTACCCTCATCAATGGCCTTAGTGACTGTTTCGAAAAAGTCGACCAAATTCAAGAGGCAGGATCTGCCCTTGACAAAGCCAAATTGGGTAGGATCCAGTATCTGTAGGTCCCCAATGTCTTTATTTATGAGTTCCATTATGATCCTCTCCATAGCTTTGCAGACAAGGCTCGTCAAGCTTATGGGGCGGTAATTTCCAGGGTCCATAGAAGCACCGCCTTTGTGTAGTGGGACCACAGTTGCCGTACACCATTCTTTGGGTACGTATCCTGTAGTAAGGCTAAGATTAAACAGCAGCCTTATGTGTGGGTTTAGTTCCTCATTGAGTTCATGTAGCACACAGTCGGGGACACCGTCCGGTCCCATTGATGCTGTGTTTTTTGCTTTAGAGAGAGCTCTCACCTGGGCATCTGAGATGTTTGGGGGGCTAGTGTCTGGGGGGATAGATATTTCTCCTTTTGGGGGGGGAGGAAGGGGAGAACTTTGCACTGAACCTGTCTGCCAGTATGTTGGCAATGTCTGTGGGTTCAGTGATTTTTTTATCATTTTGGACTAATTCTGAGCATATCTGGGAGTTTCCACCCAGGTTTCTAACATAGCTAAAGAAGGCTTTATGATTGTCTTTTGTGTCATTAGCGATTTTTCTCTCAAAGTTGGCCTTGGATGATTTTATGAGTGATCGTAGTTTTTGCTAGTATTGATCAGAGATGCCTTCCCTTTAGGGATTTTGCTCTGTCATGTAGTAGCTTTCTCCTCTTGTTGTAGAGTTTGTTTATGGCTGGGGTCCACCAGACCGGGCGCCTGCCTTTGGTGGAAAGGGTCTTGATTTTATTAGGGATTGCTTGATCCATACATTCCTGGAGGTGCTCGTAGAAGGCATTTGTAAGGGTTTCAGCAGCGTGGGTTGTGGTTTCCACTGGCTCGGGGCCTTGAAGGATACCACTCCAGTCTTAAGAAGTGTGAAGTTTGCTTTTGAGAAGTTCTTCACTGTGGTCTTTTTGCTGGGGTGGGGGCGGGATGTGGATCTCCAGTGAGATTAATTTATGGTCTGATCTCACCAATGAGGGATATACTTCCAGTGTGGAGCATTTTGTCCCCATGTTTGTGATGATCAGGTCTAGTATATTTTCTCCTCTTGTGGGAATGGTGACTAGTTGTTCCATAGCATTTGAGTTTATGAACTCAAGGAACCTTTGGGCTAGGGTGTTGGGGCTTGAGTAATGTTCCCAGTCTATGTTTGGGTAGTTTAAGTCACCCAATATGATGGTGTTTGGAGAGACATTCATACTCTCCAGTGTCTTCAGGAAGGCTGTGTGGGTTTCCTGAGTTTGAGAAGGTGGTCTGTAGCATGTTACAAACTGTAGGGCAGTTTTACCTATGGTTAATTGCACCTGGATGGTCTCCGATGCTTCGTGCGTTGCCACTAACCTGGAGGTGTGGGTATCCTTTATGAATATGGATACTCCCCCTCCTTTTGTGGTTCGGTCCGGATTTTGGGGCCCAACGCATGATATGAGGTATAACCTGATAGTGCTGGGGTGCTCTCAGGAGCCTTGAACCAAGTTTCAGTCACAGCACAGACATCGATGTTCTCCATACTGAGGAGGGCTTGAGGCGTGCATCTTGAGGTTTAGACTTCTGGCATTGAGCAGTATTACCCTTAGTTTTTCCATTTTTGTTTTCTAGGGGTAGGTTTATCATTTGAGCCTTGCCTAAAAAGGCACTATGGGGTGGCAAGAGCCTTTGCCAATATCCGGAAGCCCAGGGTGACAGGTGCAAGCCGTCCCTTGCGAAGCAGTGTGGCTTGTCAAGCATGTCATCCCAGGCAGACAGACATTGGATCCCCTTAGAATGACACCAGTAATTAAGCCAATTATTAAAGCTGATCATTTTGTCTCTGTATTGTGGCATCATTCTTGGTGAGGGTAGGATACTGCTCAGAGTCAGGGTCATACCGGCCTGGGCTACATAATCTGAGAGCTCCTCTATGTCTCTTTTCATGTAGTCCAGGGAGGTACGTCTCAGGTCATTCACACCGGCATGGACAATGACTGAGTCATACTTGTACTTGCTGTGGAGTGACCTGAGTGCTTGTGTTATGTGGCGGATTCTAGCGCCTGACAGGCAGCTTACTGTGATCTTTTCCTTGTTCAGTCTGGTGAGTGGGATGTCAGTGTGTCTCACTATGGAGTCACCTATAACAAGTGTGTCTGGCATTGTGTTTGGCCTTAAGGGCTGTGACTGTTTAGCACACTGACTTTGAGAACTATGTGTTGCATGTCTTATGTCTTGAGGTGGCAGTTGCTTGGGTGTCTGCTTTGGAGGCCTCTGTAGTTTTGGTAGATTTTTGATCAGTGCCTCCGAGTATGTCTTTGTGTGTTTATGTGTTTGTTTTGCAGTTGTGATAGTTCTATGTGAAACTGGGTTTGTGGTGTGCGTGGTTTCCTTCTCCTCCTGTCTGGTCTTGCCAGTCCTGAGTTGAGAGAGCTCAGCCTCCAGTTTGGCTATATAGTTGCATCTCTCACATGTATTTGTGTTTTGTGGGAGAAGGAGTGGGTTGTCTGTGTACATGAGGCAATTGTAACATTGCCTCAAGATGCCCAGATTCACCAGCTGAACAGGAGAGGATGCTAGCAACTGACCCTTGACATGCTAGAAAAAGTGAAAAAGTTTGCTGTGTAACTGAGTCAGAAGAGACCTATAGGGAAATGGGTACTCAAGGGAATTCTAGGCTAATGTAGTACTTTGTTTAGTATACAAGTACTTCACCTATATAAAAATGCTTTAGGAGCAAGTGCTGAGCTTTTGAGATAGAGAATAGACTGTTTAGATTGCAAGTAGAGAAGTTCTAAGGGAAAAAATTGAAGAGCAGACTTTACGGAGCCAGAAATAGTTTAACCTTGTTTCACCTGGCTGCCCGATGGTGCTCTATGGGCAACTCAGCTAAATCACAAAGCTAGCTAAAGCGGGCTTTATAGCAGGGGTTGAAAAGAGCTAGGAATTGACCCAAAATGGCCAATAGACTACAAGTTTCTGGCTGGAACCACTGCTCTAGGGACAAATAGGCTGCTCAGTGCTCCCCACTCCCACTGGTGAACAAAGAAGCTTCCCTTTATCCAAATAAGGATATGGAATAGCACAGGAACCAAGCCAAAGCCCAGAGATCAGCAAACTCTGAAGACTGGACTATTCTAGTTCAGTAAGGCGGGAAAACAAGATTTTTTTTTTTTTTGTAGAAAACAGAGGAAAAACAGACAGTAAATGCTATAAATGCTTTTAAACAGCTAGCGCACTTGAGTGTGTTAGCCTACATGTAAAATTAAGCAACAATTAACTTTTTAAAAGTGCAAAACAGTTAATCAACACAAAAACAGTTTAAATAGAATGCAGAGCTGTATAAACAGGTGAAAATGAAGTCGCTAAGCAGTAAATAATCAAAAAGCCAGAAAAAAATACTTAAATCAGGAAAAAGTCACTCTTTTGCTCTCTGCTGCTTGTAGAACTCTGCAGGACACCACGAGGAGCTGTGCTGAGTTGAATACAAGCGAAAAAGCATGCTAAAGTGGGCTTTATTACAGGGGGCTGAAAAGAGCTAGGAATTGACCCAAAATGGCCAATAGACTACAAGTTTCTGTCTGGAACCACTCCTCTAGGGACAAACAGGCCGCTCAGTGCTCCCCACTCCCACTGGTGAACAAAGACGCTTCCTTTTATCCAAATAAGGATATGGAATAGCACAGGAACCAAGACAAAGCCCAGAGGGCAGCAAACTCTGAAGACTGGACTATTCTAGTTCAGTAAGGCGGGAAAACAAGATTTTTTTTTCTTTTTTGCAGAAAACAGAGGAAAAACAGACAGTAAATGCTATAAATGCTTTTAAGCAGCTAGCACTTGAGTGTGTTAGCCTACAGGTAAAATTAAGCAACAACTAACTTTTTAAAAGTGCAAAACAGTTAATCAACACAAAAACAGTTTAAATAGAATGCAGAGCTGTATAAACAGGCTAAAATGCAGTCGCTAAGCAGTAAATAATCAAAAAGCCAGAAAAAAATACTTAAATCAGTTATAGCAAATACAGCTATAACAAATGCTCTGAAATATACTGTATATTTCCAAAATGTTTGAGAAGGACAGTCAGAACACAAGAAGGTTCAGGTGAAAGAGAAAAAAAAAAGTTTTGTTTTACTTTTTGAAAGGGAAAAAGGAGGAACAGAAGGCCTTATCAAATGTTCTCTCTGTATTAAGCAGAATGAGCTAATAACACTAGACTGGGAGGTGTGTCACAGTAGGGGTGGGCAACTGCAAAGCCATCAAGTATAAGAGCAAGACACCAACAGGGAGGGAGGGTGGGACAAAATAGCCTACAAGACAGCAAGCACTACAGAGACAAATGAAAGTTTTAAACAGATAAGGATTTGTGAAGATACTGAATAGACAAAGTGCTTTATATATATTAAATTGTAAAAACAGTAATCTGTAAAAATAATCAAAAAAAATCAAGATACTTATATTTTGTAGCTCAGTTGCAGTCAACAACTTCTCTAGTCTGCACTATGTGCAAAGACAGAAACTTCTTTTTTTTTTCTTTTACAAGAACACAAAAGAACCAGCCCCCAGTAGCCAAGAGATAATTACACAGAGGAAATGTTTCAGTTTACACAATAGCCTACAAGACAGCAAGCACTACAGAGACAAATGAAAGTTTTTAAACAGATAAGGATTTGTGAAGATACTGAATAGACAAAGTGATTTATATATATTAAATTGTAAAAACAGTAATCTGTAAAAATAATCAAAAAAATCAAGATACTTATATTTTGTAGCTCAGTTGCGGTCAACAACTTCTCCAGTCTGCACTGTGTGCAAAGACAGAAACGTCTTTTTTTTTTTTTTACAAGAACACAAAAGAACCAGCCCCCACTAGAATGCAAGTGTGCATTTGCTGATATGAACTAGATGTTATGTGTAGAGTCGTGGTACAGTGCGAATTGGAAAATGTATCCCTTTCCTCACTGTAGTGCAATCTCAAAGTTAGAATATTTAATTTGCAGGGGGTGGGGAGGGCGCAGCCCCCAGCAGGGAGGTGCAGGGGGCTTGGCCCCCTGCTAAAACGTGAATGACGATGTAAGTGTTTAACTTATGTTTGCACCTACTCTGCCATCACTGTCAGTATTCGACATAATTGTCAAATCTGCTGAATTCGATTAACAGATTCAACATTTTAACCTAATTAGTATGCAGGAAGTAGGAGGTCATTTTCGAAGTAAACTATTTATATGTGTGTGTGTGTGTGTGTGTGTGTGTGTGTGTGTGTGTGTGTGTGTGTGTGTGTGTGTGTGTGTGTGTGTGTGTATACCATGGTGTGTTGGAAAATGATCTAGTCAAACAATGACAACACTGAAAAATAACGTTGAAATCTTACAACAGTTTAAGACTGGAATGTTGAAAATGGGAATGTCTATTCGACATTTTTAACATTACAGTCTTCCATCCGATGGGCTCAGCTAACCTCAAGTATTAAGCAGGGGGGCTTCTCTCCCCTGCACCCCAATGTGGGGGCTTCACCCTCACCACCCCCTACTTAAATATACCAACATCGAGAACGCACTACAGTGAGGAAATGGGCTACTTCCCTGTTCCTCACTGAAGCGCGACCTCCCTCCAGTCTTGAATAACCTCATTTGACCTCTTTCAGTTTGATTTCCTGCCCCTTGACAATCGTGTGTTTGCACATCAACTGTATGACTTTCTGCAATTCGCGTGATTGCAAGCCTATATATATATATATATATATATATATATATATATATAGAGAGAGAGAGAGAGAGAGAGAGAGCTTATCTAAACAATCCTACTTTTTTAATTTATATTTTATTGTTATCACTGTTTTTCACTGTTTGTAGGAAGGAAGGGATAGTTTGTAGACAAGAATACTTATTTTGATTTATATTTAGTTCTTTTAACTTTAATTTTCACTGTTGGTTGTTAGAAAGGGATAGATTTTAGACAGGCAAGCTGTAGCCATCTGAATGGGCCTAGTCAGCTATAAATGCACATAGACTGCAGAGAGGACAATCTAGATCTTATCTAAATAATCCTGTCTTGGTTTGTGATTTATTGATCTTTACTGTTAAAAAGAAGTATGACTGTGATGCTACTGAGGAATTGCAGCTTTTCTCTGACTTTCAGAACTTGTATGGTCAGAACAACTCTGCTGTACTTACTTCAGTATTTAATTGCAAAAAGTCACACAGGAAGCCTTTTCCTCTGTTGAAACTTGGTTATCCAATGCCCAATTAATACTCAACCCAAACAAAACTAAACTACTCATCTTCCAACCCACCAAACATACTCAAAACAACTCTCACTTTAACATCACAGCAAAAGACAACACCACTATATACCCAAGAACACACCAAATTGCTAGGAGTTGAAATAGACAATAAACTAAAATTTGACATTCACATATCCATGACCATAAAAAAAGTCCACAAAAAAATAGGAGCGTTATACAGAAATAAGCATCTTCTCACCAAAGCAACAAAGATTTCAATAGCAAATTCCCACATCTCCACCCTACTTTATGCCTCTCTAATATATACCAACCTAAGGCAATGCGATCTAAACAAGCTAGAGACCTGCTACAACAAAATTGCCAAATTCACCACAGGGGCATCCTACCGTAGTCACCACTGTCTCTCACTTGCTGAACTGGGCTGGCTTGAACTCCCTCACCTCCTTCAATGGTATCAACTCTCACTCGCCCACAAACTAGTAAACTATCCACTAAATGTCCCATCCCTCCAGAATCTACTCCAACCCTATCGCACCACCAGACCACTAAGATCCAGCAAAAAAATCACTTGCCGGTCACTAAAGCCAATAACTCTGCTGGTGAAGCACTATTCTCTTGCACCATAGCCAAATTATGGAACTCCCTCCCACCCACAATTACCTCCGTACCATCACCACCCTACTTTATAGCTCTCTAATATATACCAACCTAAGGCAATGCGATCTAAACAAGCTAGAGACCTGCTACAACAAAATTGCCAAATTCGCCACAGGGGCATCCTACCGTAGTCACCACTGTCTCTCACTTGCTGAACTGGGCTGGCTTGAACTCCCTCACCTCCTTCAATGGTATCAACTCTCACTCACCCACAAACTAGTAAACTATCCACTAAATGTCCCATCCCTCCAGAATCTACTCCAACCCTATCGCACCACCAGACCACTAAGATCCAGCAAAAAAATCACATGCTGATCACTAAAGCCGATAACTCTGCTGGTGAAGCACTATTCTCTTGCACTATAGCCAAATTATGGAACTCCCTCCCACCCACAATTACCTCCGTACCATCATGCACCCACTTCAAAACTTTACTAAAAGCGCACCTAAAATCATGCTGGCTATGCCCTTGCAACTCCCACTCTAATATCACCCACCCCATCCAACCACTACCTTTCTTTCCACTCCACTAACTGCCTTGATTATAGCAAGCTCAGATGCTCATAAGCCTAGTACTTATACAGCAGGAACTTCTTATTTTAACATTTGTTAATGTCTGTTATGTACTTCACAGATAAAGATTCTAGTTGTCTACTGATGTACTATGTTCTTCATCTGTAAATATGTTGTAATTGCTATGTAAATTGTTAACCGC
Source organism: Protopterus annectens (assembly GCF_019279795.1). Lineage (NCBI taxonomy): Eukaryota > Metazoa > Chordata > Ceratodontiformes > Protopteridae > Protopterus > Protopterus annectens. Next base: position 40,377,001 of record NC_056743.1, on the reverse strand, counting down.
TATGTAATCCAATGTAACTACTGTCTGTTTATTTTAACTGTGGAGCTTCTCTCCCCAGGCTGCCGCTGAAAATGGACCTACGTCCAGTAGGACACTCCCAGTCAACAAATATAAATAAATAAATAAATAAATAATAAATAAAGTGTGTATTGCTTGTGTGATTTTGGTCATAGAAACTGATTTAAATTTTTTTTGACTTCTCTGGTAACTGATTTTGATTATTCTTTTGTGTGACATCTCTTATAAGTTGATTTAAATTCTCTTTGACTTCTCTGGTAACTGGTTTTGGTTATTCTTTTGTGTGACATCTCTTATAAGTTGATTTAAATTCTCTGACTTCTCTGGTAACTGATTTTGATTATTCTTTTGTGTGACATCTGTTATAAGTTGATTTAAATTCTCTTTGACTTCTCTGGTAACTGATTTTAATTATTCTTTTGTGTGACATCTCTTATAAGTTGATTTAAATTCTCTGACTTCTCTGGTAACTGATTTTGATTATTCTTTTGTGTTACATCTCTTATAAGTTGATTTAAATTCTCTTTGACTTCTCTGGTAACTGGTTTTGGTTATTCTTTTGTGTGACATCTCTTATAAGTTGATTTAAATTCTCTGACTTCTCTGGTAACTGATTTTGATTATTCTTTTGTGTGACATCTGTTATAAGTTGATTTAAATTCTCTTTGACTTCTCTGGTAACTGATTTTAATTATTCTTTTGTGTGACATCTCTTATAAGTTGATTTAAATTCTCTGACTTCTCTGGTAACTGATTTTGATTATTCTTTTGTGTGGCATCTCTTATAGGTTCATTTAAATCTCTTTGACTTCTCTGGTAACTGATTTTGATTATTCTTTTGTGTGACATCTCTTATAAGTTGATTTAAATTCTCTGACTTCTCTGGTAACTGATTTTGATTATTCTTTTGTGTGACATCTCTTATAAGTTCATTTAAATTCTCTGACTTCTCTGGTAACTGATTTTGATTATTCTTTTGTGTGACATCTCTTATAAGTTCATTTAAATTCTCTCACTTCTCTGGTAATTGATTTTGATTATTCTTTTGTGTGACATCTCTTATAAGTTCATTTAAATCTCTTTGACTTCTCTGGTAACTGATTTTGATTATTCTTTTGTGTGACATCTCTTATAAGTTGACTTAAATTCTCTGACTTCTCTGGTAACTGATTTTGATTATTCTTTTGTGTGACTTTTCTTATAAGTTGATTTAAATTATCCGACTTCTCTGGTAACTGATTTTGATTATTCTTTTGTGTGACTTCTCTTATAAGTTGATTTAAATTCTCTGACTTCTCTGGTAACTGATTTTGATTATTCTTTTGTGTGACATCTCTTATAAGCTGATTTAAATTCTCTGATGTCTCTGGTAACTGATTTTGATTATTCTTTTGTGTGACTTCTCTTATAAGTTGTTTTAAATTATTTGACTTCTCTGGTAACTGATTTTGATTATTCTTGTGTGTGACATCTCTTATAAGTTGATTTAAATTCTCTGACTTCTCTGGTAACTGATTTTGATTATTCTTTTGTGTGACATCTCTTATAAGTTGATTTAAATTCACTGACTTCCCTGGTAACTGATTTTGATTATTCGTTTGTGTGACATCTCTTATAAGTTGATTTCAATTCTGTGACTTCTCTGGTAACTGATTTTGATTATTTTTTTTGTAACATCTCTTATAAGTTGATTTAAATTCTCTGACTTCTCTGGTAACTGATTTTGATTATTCGTTTGTGTGACATCTCTTATAAGTTGATTTAAATTCTCTGACTTCTCTGGTAACTGATTTTGATTATTCTTTTCTTGTAGAACTTTTTATTAACTTGAAGCTAAATAGGGATTCATTAAATGAGTATGCTATTAAGGATTTGTTTTTTATTATTGAAAAAATACAGCAGGACCAAAGAGGAGGGGATTGGGAAACCTTACTGGCCATTAGAGAACTTATTTGGCAGCTACAGTTAAATGCAACCAGGCATCCAGGATTAAATGAAGGTACTAGTTTAGCACCAGTACTAAAAAAGAAAAGGAATATGCTTTAATGTTTTAAGGAATAATAACAGCGTAGTAAGGTCTATTTCTTATATTTTATATTTTATATTTTTGATTCAATTTTTATTTTTATTACCATTTTTATTTCCAAGCTGATATAATTAAGCATTTACAATGAGGTAACATGGATCACTCATTTAGGTTTAGGTATAGGTAGAATAACATAAATAGATTCATGGCACTAGTTAATTTTTGGATTTTAAACATTTCTCTGGTTTATTTAAAAGGACTTAATTGCAACTGGAACATTAAAAACCAATAGATGGTACACTTACAGTTTTAGGTATTTTCAGTTATATAAATGTTGGTTTACTACCAACGAGGGTATTTAGTGCACACTAGTTAAGTTACTTTTATTCACCAGTGAGTTTAAATTACTTTTAACACAATGAATTCTGTTTTTAAATAACATCAGTAGCATTTATATGAGTATCTATATGTACATTTTCAACAATAAATTAATGTAGTTGAATATTTTTACTATGTTCGGTGTTTTTTTCTTAATACTTGTTGAATTAATTAGATTCAATTTATTACAACTATGGTGACGTTTTAACTAATTATTCAATTAATGTAATGCACTTGCGCTATAAAGGCCAGTCCTTTCAGTTGATTATCCACACTTGAAAAAGCCCGGTAGGACCGGGTGAAAGCGCTCGTGATTTAATTGTTTCCTGTGTTGTCTATTTTTGGAAATAAAGTATTTTTTACTATTTGGCTCGTTGAGGATTATCTACGCTAGCTGCAAACTTGCATCTCTGGATATTTACCATTTGGGTGTATAAAAAAGACTTTGTTTCGTAGCACAATACTGTGATCGGTTTGTGCTCTTGGTGTAGGACCTGGCGGGTCCTTTTCCTGGTTTGTTACTACTAGTACTAATACTACTATATATGGGTGAAAGCGCTTGGCTTATCTGTGTTGCTGCTCTATTTAGAGCTGACTACGCGTGCTGTTTTGGAAATAAAAGAAACTTGATTTATTGCCTGCTGTTTGGATTACTTAAACTCGGATCCTGTGTGCTGTGGACTGTGACACATTAAAGGATACCGCTTTGTTATGTAACACACATTAAAGGACACCGCTTTGTTATGTAACAAACATTAAAGGACAAGATTTGTTATGTAACACACATTAAAGGACACCGCTTTGTTATGTAACACACATTAAAGGACACGATTTGTTATGTAACACACATGAAAGGACACCGCTTTGTTATGTAACACACATTAAAGGACACGATTTGTTATGTAACACATTAAAGGAAACCGCTTTGTTATGTAACACACATTAAAGGACACGATTTGTTATGTAACACACATTAAAGGACACCACTTTGTTATGTAACACACATTAAAGGACATGATTTGTTATGTAACACACATTAAAGGACATCGCTTTGTTATGTAACACACATTAAAGGTCACGATTTGTTATGTAACACACATTAAAGGACACCGCTTTGTTATGTAACACACATTATAGGACACCGCTTTGTTATGTAACACACATTAAAGGACACAATTTATGTAACACACATTAAAGGACACGATTTGTTATGTAACACACATTAAAGGACACCGCATTGTTATGTAACACACATTAAAGGACACGATTTGTTATGTAACACACATTAAAGGACACCGCATTGTTATGTAACACACATTAAAGGACACGATTTGTTATGTAACACACATTAAAGGACACCGCTTTGTTATGTAACACACATTAAAAGACACGATTCGTTATTTAACACACATTAAAGGACACCGCTTTGTTATGTAACACACATTAAAGGACATGATTTGTTATGTAACACACATTAAAGGACATCGCTTTGTTATGTAACACACATTAAAGGACACGATTTGTTATGTAACACACATTAAAGGACACCGCTTTGTTATGTAACACACATTATAGGACTCTGCTTTGTTATGTAACACACATTAAAGGACACGATTTGTTATGTAACACACATTAAAGGACACCGCTTTGTTATGTAACACACATTAAAGGACACGATTTATGTAACACACATTAAAGGACACGATTTGTTATGTAACACACATTAAAGGACACCGCATTGTTATGTAACACACATTAAAGGTCACTGCTTTGTTATGTAACACACATTAAAGGACACGATTTGTTATGTAACACACATTAAAGGACGCCGCTTCGTTATGTAACATATATTAAAGGACACGATTTGTTATGTAACACACATTAAAGGACACCGCTTTGTTATCTAACACACATTAAAGGACACCGCTTTGTTATGTAACACACATTAAAGGACAGCGCTTTGTTATGTAACACACATTAAAGACACTGCTTTGTTATGTAACACACATTAAAGGACACGATTTGTTATGTCACACACATTAAAGGACACTGCTTTGTTATGTAACACACATTAAAGGACACCACTTTATGTAACACACATTAAAGGACACCGCTTTGTTATGTAACACACATTAAAGGACACAATTTGTTATGTAACACACATTAAAGGACACCGCTTTATGTAACACACATTAAAGGACACCACTTTGTTATTTAACACACATTAAAGGACACCGCTTTGTTATGTAGCACACATTAAAGGACACAATCTGTTATGTAATACACATTAAAGGACACCGCTTTGTTATGTAACACACATTAAAGGACACAATTTGTTATGTAACACACATTACAGGGGAGGATAATATTTTTATATCAGAAAGCCTTCAGTGTACAGAAAAGGCATCATTTTTCCAAAACAGAAAGAAGAAAAAAGAGGCAAAGGGCAGGTAAAAATGAAGAAATCAAAATGGAATGTGACTGAAGAACATTACTGTAAGGACAAAGACAGATGTTCACCACATGGCTCAAGCTGTGAATGTAGAAAGCCAGCTGGATGACAATTTATTATGCAATGAAAACAGTGGAATTAATAACACTAATGGTGATGAAAATCTATCCTTTGTAACAACTGATAGAGCAGATATGACTGTATTAGAAGTTCAAGATTCTTCAGAGCTGGCCGGCAAAGATATTCTTGTAATTGGAGATTCAATTATTAGAGAAACTGATACTTACATTTGCAGAGATGATAATGAAATTTGAATAGTGTTATGCTTGCAAGGAGCAAAATTAGAAGATGTGAGACAAGCCTCAGAACTCCTTAATGTAAGGAAGTGTGGCTCTGTTTTTATTCATGTTGGTACAAATGATGTCACCTGCAAGGGTTCTCTGACTGTTGGTCGTGAACTGACAGCCCTCCTAGATAGTATAGCTTGTACTGGTGTTAGGACATATTTTTCACAAATCACCTATAGAAAGGGTAGTCAGGTCACTGTGAATGAAAAGATTTTTTGGATAAACACCGACATGGAAAAAATGTTCTGTTTCAAAAAATGGAAATATGTAGAGCATCCAAGCCTTCTTTTGGGCACGTGTTCAGACAGCATGGTGTGCATTTGTGTAGATCAGGGAAGAGAATTTTTGCTGCAGAAGTTTTGCAATATTTGACAAACACTAGGCAGGATTTTTGCCAGGTCAAAAATTTAACGGTTCTCAGACAGCAACATTTGACACATCTCTGATGGTTGTTAATGTTGGGGCATTAATAATAAAGCTTTTTATTCAAAAATTTGCTATGTCCCCACAAGACTAATGTTGTTATTGTTTGTGAAACATGGAAACCAGTTCTGTCAGGGTATAAATGTTTTTACTGTAACAGACAATCTAACAACAAATCAGGTGTTATGATAGGTATTAAAAATAGTTATGAGACCTGTGATTATTACATGCAATGATAACACCAACACTATAGACTGTGTAACTGTGACAATAAAGTCAGCCCTGAAACATAACAATTGTTGGAGTGTACAGACCACCAAAGTCAGGTGCAGATGACCTAGAGGAATTCATACATTTCTTGCATAAAACACAGGAAGGAAGAATAATATTAGCTGGGGACTAAAATTTACCAGAAACAGACTGGAATAATATTAATTCAACAGTTTTAGTAAGGAAATTATTCACAAAGTATATTCAGGAACAGCAATTGTTTCAGGTTGTAAAAAAAAAACTACCAGGGAATGGAAAATACTTTTATTTATTTATTTAACATTTGTTGACCAGGAAAGTTTGATTAGGACAGAAACCATTTTTAGTGGAGACCCAGTAAAAAACAGTCCAAATGCATGTCTTTGGAATGTGGGAGGAAACTGGAGCAACTGGACGAAACCCACGCAAATGCAGGGAGGACATGCAGACTCCACACAGAAGGCACTCCAACTGAGAATTGAACTCCAGTGAGGCGGCAATGTTAACCACTGCACTTCTGCGCCGCCCATACTACACATTGTTTGTGTTCCTAAAGAAATTACTGTTACTTCAAGCCTAGTTTTACCAGCATTGACATGCAATGATCATGGTGTTAGAAAGCTTAACTTGTTTCTAGACAACTCTGCCAAACTGAAATCTAAACCAATGTACTGAAGGTTAATTACAGATTATATGGAAGCAAAACAGTGACTGTATAAAACTAATTGGAGTGATGTGTCCAGTGGAAAAATTGCAGGTGGAATGTAGAAAGTTTTGAAAGAGAAATTGTTTGACTGCAATAAATAAATAAATAAATAAAATGTTTAACATCAGGATCTAGGCACACAACATCAGGGAGATATATTTCCATAAGAACAAGTTAGCTGATTAAGGTGAGAGACAAAAAATATAAGAAACGGAAGAGAAGTTGAATTACAACTTTGAAAACTGAAATAAACAAGCTGGACAAATTAAGCATAGTGTGAGACAAGATCAAGAACATTTTGAAGAAAATTTATATAAAGATATTGAGCATAATAGAAAACCTTTTTAAACATACATAAGATGTGAAAGGGGTAAAGACATACAAACTGATAAACTGTGTGCAGATTCTAAAATTTATTCTCAGACACAACAGATTATAGATATATTTACAAAATCTTTTGCAAAACAGTTTGGCTTCACAAAGGGATAAGTTTTCCTAGTGACAGCCAGGTAACCCCAGATACTGGAATCAAATTAGATTATATTGAAAAAGAGCTGCACAAACTGGATCCAATCAAAGTGCAGGGAGGAGATGGAATAACTAACAATGACTTGAGAACACTTCAGCAAGAACTTACAGTACCATTATATCTATTACTTACTAGGTCATATAAATATGGGGAGATTCCTCAAGATTTGAGACATGCGCTTATTAAACCTGTCTTTAAGGGACAGGGGAGTAGGACAAGCTCAGTCATACAGCCCCTTAGGTCTACTTTCATGTAGTCACAAAATAATGGAGAAGGTAATATTGGATAAATGATTGTCAAAATTAGATAGGCTGGGACTTGAAATCATATATCAGCATGCACATATGTTGAAAATAGATCTATTACCACCTGTAACATGATTCTATAACAATATAGTAACAGCTATGAATGAGAAATTGTGCTGTGATGTAATTTATATAGATTTTAATTTCAGCATTTGACAGGGCCATACACAAAACAATGATCAATAAATCAAAAAAAATAAGTATTGATATATTCTTAATATGATGGTTAGCTGTATGGCTTTTAAATAGGACATGGCAAATGTTATACAACAACTGGACAGGTGAAATTCTTGGTTGCAGTCATGGTGTCCCAATGGGCTCTGTCCCAGGCCTTTACTTGTTTAAATTATATCCATCAGATCTGTCTTCTTTATCTGAGGTGTTCTACAGTCTATATACAGATGACCTGAAATTGGGTAAACTGATTACAAGTGTTACAGATAAGGCATCTCTGCCAAATAACTTGACTAAATTGACCATTTGGGTACAGGAAAATAATATGCTGATAAATACATAAAAAAACTAAGCATATGAGATTTGGGAGACATAAATTGAAAGGTGAATAGTTAATACAACACACAGTGATTGAAACTGTAGACTCATCTAAGGACATGGGTATATGGGTAGATCCAGCTATGCATTTTTCTCATCATATCAATCCATTGGTTAATGATAGTTATAGAACAATAGGTTGCATAAAAAGATTTATAAAGTCTAGGAAATCAGAATGATAAAGTAATTGTTTGTTAGTTACATTAGACCCAAACTTGAGTATGGAATAATGACAAGGAAACCTTATAAGAAAACAATCATGAGTAAACTGGAAAAAGTACAGAGGAAATATACCAAGGACATTTTTATTTATTTATTTATTAATCATTCTGTTGACAGGGAAAGTCCAACTAAGATAGAGCCTATTTTCAGTGGAGGCCCAGGGAAAAATGCTCCAGATGCATGTCTTTGGATTGTGGGAGGAAACCGGAGTACCCAGAGGAAATCCACACGAATGCAGGGAGAACCTGCATACTCTGCACAGAAGGATTCCCCAGCCAAGAATCGAACCAGAGAACCTCTTGCTTTGAGTCGACAATGTTAACTGCTGCACTACTCCGCCGCCCATCCATCCATAGATTTGAAAATTTAAATTATTATGACAGATGAAAATATCTGAACTTGTACAGTGCCTCTGATATATATATATATATATATATATATATATATATATATATATATATGGATTCCTATTACAAGAACAAATGTTCACTACTTCGAACTTGTAATAGGAAGCCTCACTTCTGAGAAAGTTCACTTTAATGAAAGTGAACTTTTGCGTAAGTGCACTTCACCGAAAACACTGCAGCACAGTGGAGGACATAAAAAACAAGCTATGTCCTCCACTATGGTGCACTTTTAGGGCATGGGTTAGGGTAAAGGGATAGTTAGTTAAGCTATCCCCTTACCCTAACCCATGCCCTAACCCTAAGGTTCGTGACTATCGTACCATAGTGGAGGACATTGCTATGTCCTTCACTGCGCTGCAGTCGTCACAGACATTAGGGTTAGGGCACGGGTCATTTATGGCTATCCCCTTACTACAAATCTCGATATATATTTATCTAAGAGGAGATCTTATTCAGGTATATAGGGCATTTAGTGACAACTACCTCTGGGAATGTTTGGAGTTATCAAAAAGTAGTAGAGAATCATCAGACAACCTATGTAGAAGATTCTATAGGAATGAGAAGTGACGGAAGCAAAACAGTGACTGTATAAAACTAATTGGAGTGATGTGTCCAGTGGAAAAATTGCAGGTGGAATGTAGAAAGTTTTGAAAGAGAAATTGTTTGAATGCAATAAATAAATAAATAAATAAAATGTTTAACATCAGGATCTAGGCACACAACATCAGGGAGATATATTTCCATAAGAACAAGTTAGCTGATTAAGGTGAGAGACAAAAAATATAAGAAATGGAAGAGAAGTTGAATTACAACTTTGAAAACTGAAATAAACAAGCTGGACAAATTAAGCATAGTGTGAGACAAGATCAAGAAAATTTTGAAGAAAATTTATATAAAGATATTGAGCATAATAGAAAACCTTTTTAAACATACATAAGATGTGAAAGGGGTAAAGACATGCAAACTGATAAACTGTGTGCAGATTCTAAAATGTATTCTCAGACACAACAGATTATAGATATATTTACAAAATCTTTTGCAAAACAGTTTGGCTTCACAAAGGGATAAGTTTTCCTAGTGACAGCCAGGTAACCCCAGATACTGGAATCAAATTAGATTATATTGAAAAAGAGCTGCACAATTGGTTCTCTGAGAAACCAGCTGATACATGGAACAGACTACCAAATTACATTAAATCAAGTACTAATTTAGATATTTTAAGAACGGCCTGGACACTTATTATGGGAACAAGTGTTTTGGTATATTGGCAGGGTAGAAGGGGATTAATGCCCATGCTTGAAATATTTGTATGTATGTACTGTATGTATCTCTCTCTCTCTCTCTCTATATATATATATATATATATATATATATATATATATAGGTTTACTTCTAATGATTGAAAACCTCACTTACCCAAATCTGTAAATCTCGAGAAGACTTTGCCAAAACCAGAAAACAATGAACACTGGGAAAGGAACCACTTGGCCAATACAGTGAACTTTGTCCCTTTCTCCACTGTAGTGCAATTTTGGAGCTGGTATATTTAATTAGGGGGGCTGTGGAGTTCACACCTCACATAGGTAGGTTTAACTTGCCTCATTTTATTTATTTATTTATTTATTTTTGTGTGTGATGCCAGACACATGGTTACTTATCCAGAATATTTACTCATTGTTTTCTGGTTTCGTCAAAGTCCTCTCCAGATATGGTTCTACTTTCAAATCTAGAAATATTGAAATGCTGGATTTCAGTATCTTATGACAAGAATAATGAAAACCCACCACAACAAAACATTAATAAACTGAAAGTTCATAATACCGAATTTTCAGTATGCGACATTCTACTTTTTAATGTACCCTCTACCACAGAAACAAAAACACAAACATGACCTTCCTCCCTACACCATCACAAACCAAAGCAACACACACACCAACAAAACCCAAATAATTTACATTTAAGCAGGGGGACAAGCCTCGCTGCACCCCTGCTACTTATGTATACCAACTCCAAGGTCACACTACCACAAAAAACCCAATAAACCTACCATTATACATCCTATACTCCCACTGCACACTGTCAAACTTACACCCTCGAGAAACACACACACTACATGTACAAAAAACACCACTTTCAGCACTTACAGACACACACACACTCTTACCTACCTACTCCAACCTACTCCTAAAACTTCCCAAAAATTAAAACAAAACTCATTTTTAATTCAAACCCTTACACACTACATACCACAGACACCCATCTGGCAGAAGAAAGGGCCAACAAATGAACAGTCTTCCAAGAACAATGCTGCAATTGCAAGCTGAAAAGGAGCCAGAGTCAACTTCTCCAAAACAAAATTAAGATCCCAGGAAGGAGAAACAGACTTCCTGGGAGGTCTAATATTAAGGACATCTTTAAGAAATTGTTTCACCTCAAATCTAGAAGCTAAAGGAGGAGAAAAAGGCAGACAAACAGAGATAGCAGGTAAGTGGGCCTTAATAGAAGAATAAGCCAACCCAGCATTGAGCAACCACACAAATAAGAGAAGTAAATAGGATATATTACTGTGCAGCCAAATTAATAACTGATAAAGTTCTACCACAAGAACATGGGGTTGTGAGGGAAAGGAAGGGGAGAAATCGAATACCATCATGGAAGTATCGAATAGTGAAAACTATAAAGCAGTTAAGACAAGAAGTGTCACTGTTAGAAGACTTTAGAAAAGGGAACAGATCAACAAAAATGCTAAGAAACATAGATGTGATAAAAGCAATGCACAGTATTAGAACAGATCAGGATCTATCATACACTATTGCAAACAACAAACTAAAAATTTCATCCCAGGCAGAAAAACGTAGAAGATACACAGATAAATATAAAGGAAAAGTACAAAATAAGCAATTTATTGAGGACCCAAAAACATTTTATAGAGACTTGGGAAACAAAGTAAAAGGAATTGAAAGACCACCAAAAAAGAAGAAATAGATACATTTTGGAGACATATCTATGAAGATCCTGTGGAACATAACGAAGATGCTAAATGGATAGAAGAAGTTAAAGAAAGAATAAGAAATTTAAAGGTACGTGATATGAAATGGGATAAAGTAACAGCCAAAGAGATTGAAATAAAGTTAAGAAAAGCCTCAAATTAGAAAACCATAGGCCCAGATACAGTACCTAACTTTTGGCTAAAAGTATTAAACATCTTCGCACGAAGGTTTAGCCATGAGTAAGAACTATTTATATGTGCATCCCAAACAGACACCAAACTGGCTAATAACAGGAAAAACAATGCTCCTGCTTAAGAGTGAACCTGCAAGCTACCCTAAAAATTATAGACCTATAACTTGCCTTCCAACGATGTATAAACTATACATGAGAATTGATGCCGACAGAGTTTATAGTCATTTAGAAGAAAACTCAGTTATGGCAACAGAACAAAAGGGCAATAAAAGAAAGTCATATGGAACAAAGGATCATTTGTTATTAAATAAAGTCATAGTGGAGAACTGAAAAAAGGGGAAGAATCTAAGTATGGCATGGACTGACTGCAAAAAAGCATTTGATATTATTCCACATTCATGGATAAAAGAGTGCTTAAAAACATTGATCAACTACATTACAGTGGCCATGAAACAGTGGCAGACCACTTTGCAATTAAGCTATGATAAAGGATAAATGATTACCCCAAAGATAAAAATTCAAAGGAGGATATTCCAGGGGGACTCTTTGCACCACTGCTATTCTGCCTTGCCCTTAACCCATTAAGCTGTCTACCTAACAGCTTAGACCATGGATATAATTTGGCTCCTAGAAAACAACAAAGTCTAATGACTTCTCAACTTCTCTTTGTCGATGATTTAAAACTGTATAGCTCATCAGATGAGGAACCGAAAGCACAACTACAAGTTGTCAAAACTTTTTCAGATGATATAAGAGTATCATTTGGTCTTGATAAATGTGTAAAAGCAACCTTTAAAACAGGAAAACTGCAACACCATAAAAACATCAGTTTGGGACCTGAATGTGATATAAAAGTATTTCAGCAAGAAGGAGTGCATAAATATTTGGGAACTGATGAAGGATCAACAATAAAACATGAACAAATGTGAATAAAACCTAGTAAGGAATACTTCAGAAGGCTTAAATTAACCATGAAAACAGCACTGACATCTAGGAACAAAATCCAAGCTGTAAACCAGTTTGCGCTTCCTTCCCTAACTTACAGTTTTGGAGTGACTGGCTGGCCCCAAAACATGTTGGATAGATTAGATATTAAAACAAGAAGGAGCCTTCGTGCTCACCAAATGATTTATAAAACTCAGTGCATACCAAGATTATATATTCCCCGTTCTGAAGGACGGATGAGCCTCCTTGAAATTGATTATATGTATAGATCTGCAAATATGGGACTACAGACATATCTGCAGATCTCACAAGACCCAAACATAGTGAATGTTTTGAAACATCAGGAGAATAAATCTAAGATGACTTCCCTGCTTAGTCTCACAGAAGCATATTCAGCATCAAATGGGAATGGAAATCAAACCAGAAGTAGATAAAAGTCAGGCAGCAACTGAACGTGTCAATAAACAAAAAAGAATATAAGGTGAAGGAGCAGATAAGAAGGCAAGAAATGTGGAAAATGCATAAATATAGCTGCAAATATAGAAAACTTCTGGAAGAATCTCATGTTGATCAGGAATGAATACAGGAATGGTTAAGGAGAGGCAAATTCAAACCAAGAGATAAAAGGTTAATATTTGTGGTACAAGATAGTGGGCTCCATACACATTGGCTTACAAAATCTATTGAACATGTGGGAGAAACAGAAAAATGAAGGTTTTGCAAAACAGAATTGGAAACAGTTGCACACCTCATTGCTGGTTGCGACATACTAATGGCTGAAGGACTGTATACTGAAAGACAATAATGTAGCGAGACTATTGCACTGGCAATTGTACAAATATCATGGTAGTGAAGTGGCTGAAAAACACTGGAAACATGAGCCACAAAGCATCATAGACAATGATGAAGTCTACATCACATGGGATCATCCATTACCAACAGTTCAAAAGACAGATGCTAGAAAACCAAATATAATGGTCCATGAAAAGAAGACAAAAGTAGCATTGATCATTGAAATCGCCATACCCAGTTACTACAGTGTCCTGCATACAGAGAGACACAAAGTCATAAAATATCAGGATTTGCAAGCAGAAATGAGAGAAATGTGGAAGAAAGATACCCACATAGCTCCAATAGTAGTAGGAGCAACAGATCTTACAAAAAAAAGAGTCTACAATCATATTTAGATATGCTACTAATACATGTAACTCCATACGAATTGCAGAAGAAAGCATTACTGGGCACACTGCAGGTGCTGCGAAGAGCACTTTTGACTGACATCAAAGTGTGAAAAAATAATAATTTCATGAACTTTAATCGTACTTTGACTTAGGAATGGGTTCCAATCCAGTCATAGTATTAGAAACCCAAAAGATATGGAGAAATTAAAAAAAAAAGACCGAACCAAAGGAACATACACAGTAGGTGGGTCCAGGTTATGAGACAGACACCAAATAGAAAACTTCTCCCATTTAGATAAGTAGGATTTCCTAGTAGTAGATTTTCTGGCCTCCTGCAGGACTTATAGCATGTCCTCAGAAAAAAGGTGTCTATGAGGAATCAAAATCCTATCACCCACAGTGTCAGCTGAAGTGTAGACAGGTGGGGATGGATGAGAGACCCCCTTCTTTTGTAAGAGTAGTTCCACCATGTGAAGTAACTTGTGATGACTGCCCCTGGCTAAATGCCGAGCAAGAGGGAACCAGTACTGTCATGGCCAAAATGGAGTCACTAACAAGATTTTGGGAGCATCCTGTTGAATTTTGAACTTTTGGAATGAAAGGAAGTCATAAAGAAACATCCCCTTTCAAGAAAATGAGTGGGTGTTCACATTCCACACCAGAGGACATGGAACTCTGGCACAAAACAGAGGACATTGTATTTTCAGAGGTAGGCATAAAGATTCACTTGAGGAGTACCCCACTGGTGGATAATATCCAATGTCAATTTTAGTGTGTGTGTGTATATATAAGAATGATGGGGAAATGTTATTGAGTATTCTGAAGAAGCCTGTTGATGAAAGCGGAATGAAACTGTTTGATGCTAGATTGTAGCCTTCCTATTTTATATTCTCCAGGAGCTTGTGGTGGTTTTTTTTTGTTTAATGTTCAGAAACACATTTCTATGAAGCATCCATTTGTAGGACTGAGTTAAGGACCTGGTAAGAGTGTCTGCTACAAAGTTCTGACTGGATGAGATATAAACTGCCTGAAGAGTCACTTGATATGTGACAGCAAGATCCTATACCAGAAGTGTCAACAAGCGAAGAAGATAAGATCTCATTCCTCCCTGTTTGTTAATATACCACATCACTGTGTTATTGTCTTTGAACACCTTATGAGGCTCTGGAGACAAAAGAGGATAAAAGGCTTGAAGAGTCAGCAAAAGAGCTTTCATCTCTTTGACATTGATGTGCTCCTTCTGCTGATGAGGCAACCACATCCCCAAACTTTCAGGGAGCGAAATGTCACCCCCCCATCCCATGTCTGAAGGGGTCCCCTTCAGATGGTTGAACTTTTAAAACCTCAACTTTCATATGGCCGAGACCATATGATCAAAATTTTAAAAGTTCGAACAGTCTGAATGGGGATCGCCATACAGCACGCAACGGGAGGATTTCCCTATAACGCAATGTAGTGTGATCTCAGAGTTGGTATATTTAAATAGCAGGGGTTGTGGGGGGTACAGGGGGGCTTTCCCCCCTGGTAGCATTGTTTAGTTTTTTTTTTGTCATTTATTTATTTTTTCACATTGTCAACCATTCAAATGTTCGATCATATGGTCTTGGCCATATGAAAGTCGAACATTTGGATGTTCGATTATGTGAAGTAGACCCGTCTGAAGAGTTTGTGAACACAATCTGAGAGGGAAGAGGGGGATAAAAAGGGATCCCTGGATTCAGAAACAATTGATGAATCTACCAGTGAAGTTCCTGTCTGAGACAAGGAAGAACAGGAACTAGAAAGTGTAGAGGATGCACATGTTGAAGCCACAATGACTTTAGAAACCACTGAAACTTCCTTATGTGAAGTTTGGCCAGACAGAGCATTGGAATTTGTGATGCCATGAAACCCAGAGTTCTCAGAAACTCCCTAGTAGTAATGGAAGCCAGAGAAAGAAGAGTGTGAAAGAAAAAAATGAGAATTAATGCCCTTGGAGGGGCAGGGAAGCCAGTATTAGCATTGTCTGAATCCTGCAACCCAGAAAAACATGATCCTGAGGAGTCAGGGAAGACTTTTTGAAATTTATAGTGAACCCCAGACTCTGAAGTAGAGAAACGACAAAATGAAGATTTTGCAACAGGGTCTCTGGAGAGGCTGTATGAACCAACAGGTCATCCAAGTAAAGAAATATTTGGATCCCTTGAAGCAAAATGCAATCACAGAAGCAAGGTGTTTGTTGAACAACTTTGGGGTAGTAGAAAGGCCAATGGGCAAAGTGGAGAACTGAAAATAGCAGGAAGCAATAGAGAAATGCAAAAACTTCCTGAAAAGAGGATGGATTGGAATATAGAGATAAGCATCCCTGAGATCCAGAGACACCATATTGGCCTGAGGGAGAAATAGAGGAAACAGAATCAAAAGGGACAATATCTGAAAGAAAGGCACTTATAGAAAAGTGTTTAGATAATAGTGGTTTAGAATAGGTCTCCAAATGCCCTCTTTCTGGGTACTAGAAACAGTTTGGACTAGAACCCTTTCTCCTTTTGGGACACAGGCACCTCCTGAATAGTACCTTGAGTCAAGAGATTTTGGAGAACTTCTGGGAAAAAAGGGAAGCTATTCCCAAGGAGGCTGAGGAATGCCCGTAAAAGGAAGATGGGATTTCCACACCTTGAAGTACCCCTGACGAATGATTGACAGAACCCAATAATCCTGAGTGATCTGAAGCCAAACAGAAACAGAAAGGTGAAGAAAAAGAGGAATGTTGCTGGGAAGGGAAGGATAGTCATACGGCACCTGGCTTGTCTGGAAAGGAAGGCTTTAGAGTCTCTGAAAACTGAGGAGGCTTAGCAGGAGGAGCCCGTTTGCCACTCTTCTTGCCTTTAGTAGAAAGGCTGGATTGCCTACAAACAAAGGCAGGCTTAGCGGGGTAGTTTCTCTAAAATTTAGGTACAGGAGAAGGGACTTAAACAAACCAGCAGCAGCTTCCCCAAACAAAAGCTTAGAATCCAGAGGAGCATCCATCATCTTAGCCTTAATATCATCAGGTAAAAGTTGAAGCCTAAGTCAAGAATACCTCCTCATCACTGAACCAAAAACAGCAGCCCTAGAAGAGGCATCAGCCGCATTATAACTACATTTAATAGAATGATGAATGACTTGAGAGGAAGTCCCTAGCAAGGAAAGAACAGAAGTTTTACTCTCAGATTCTGGAAAATCAGAAATAAGTTGACAGGCCTAAAAAAGAAGAACCAATGCATACCTAGATATATGGGTCTGGTAATTAATAGCCCTAAAAGCTAGGGTAGCAGAGTACCCAACATTTCCATAGTTCTGCTATCCTTGTCAGGAGGTAATAACTTGGATAAAGGAAGCAATTGAGATGGCTTATCAAAGGCTACAGACACTACAGAAGGGTCAGCAGCAGGACATTTATACAAAAAAGAATGGATCTATATTAGAACCGCAAAAGCCCATTTAAGCGAATACATAAACATCAACACATATTGTGCAAACCGCAAATACACTGAATGCCCTAAACCATGAAATTCAAAATCTCGAATCGGCATAGTTGGCCCTTCTGCAGTATAGCTCCGTAATAAGTGTGCGATAGTTGCACACCTTAGGGTTAGGGTGCGGGTTAAGGTAACTGCATAGATAGTAATGTATGTAAGGTTTAGTGTAGGGTTAGAAGTAGGGTTTTGTTAAGTGTATGTATGTGGATTATTTATTTTGTGTGGGTATAGCTCATTAAGGTAAGTGTGCGATAGTTACGGACTTCAGGGTTAGGGTGCGGGTTAAGGTAAGTGCATAGATAGTAATGTATGTAAGGTTTAGTGTAGGGGTAGAAGTAGGGTTTTCTTAAGTGTATGTGTGTGGATTATTTATTTTGTGTGGGTATAGCTCATTAAGGTAAGTGTGCGATAGTTACGGACTTCAGGGTTAGGGTGCGGGTTAAGGTAAGTGCATAGATAGTAATGTATGTAAGGTTTAGTGTAGGGTTAGAAGTAGGGTTTTGTTAAGTGTATGTGTGGATTATTTATTTTGTGTGGGTATAGCTCATTAAGGTAAGTGTGCGATAGTTACGGACTTTAGGGTTAGGGTGCGGGTTAAGGTAAGTGCATAGATAGTAATGTATATAAGGTTTAGTGTAGGGTTAGAAGTAGGGTTTCGGTTAGTGTATGTATGTGGTTTATTTATTTTGTTTGGGTGGGTAGTATGCAGCGACCGGTGGGGTTGGCCAACTATGCCGGTTTGAGATTTTGAATTTCGCGGTTTCAGGCGTTTGGTGTATTCGCGGTTCGCGCAATATATGTCAATGTTTACATATTCGCTTAAACAGGCTTTCGTGGTTATAATATAGACCCAAAAGAACAATCCTCAAGTACCTTATATAAACTGTCAGGTTTCCTGGGAGCAGGGGGCAGAGAATCAGGTGCATGACAGGTACTGGAAAAAGCATCCACCAAAGCAGCCAAAACAGGAGGAATAGCCATAGGCTTGGGAGAGTCCAATTGCAGCAACTCATAGTACCTCTTATGGATATCAAAGACCTCAGCACAATCCCACTTAAAAAATCCATGATCCTATAGAGTGTGTCCCCAAAGGAAATTTCCTCAAAAGAAACATCAGGAGTAATATTTTCCTCCTCCTCTGACCCATAGTCCAAAGGAAAAGGAATCTGCATAGACTATGTCAGGGATTCATCATCAGAATCCAACTCATCCTCAGAAGAATCCTGTTTTCTAGGCCTTTTAAGGGGAATAGAGGACCAAGGAGGAGGAGCAGGAACTGAAGCCCCCTGAGGAGGCTTTAAGGACATGAAAGCAGTAAATAGCCCCTGAGTAAAGGCATTTTTGTTTTTGTTTTAAGGGATCATCCCCTCCAAAAAACTGACAAGGCTCAGATCCAGGATGACAATCGAGAACAGTAGTAGGAACTTCTTCCCCTACTAAAAATGGAGGACCTCCTTTGGGCCCCTTGGAAAAAAACAACTGTGGTTCACCCTGAACATCTGAGATGGATGCCTGCAAAGCCTCTTTGGAAGTGCTGTCAGCTAGATCCTCACTGGCCTCCAACACGGTCGTGGCAGAGAAACCCAACAACACAACCAAGTTAGCTTCAGGGTTTGTAATGACCTTGGGAAAAAACACCTGGCAGAGGCTGGACAGCAGAAGATTCTGATCATATATTTTTCACCTTCTTCTTCTCGAATGGTTGACCCTCAGAGTGGGAGATTCCTCCCACTTTATCTTTAGAGAGAAGCTTAAGATGCTAGTTCTCAAGATACAAGGGAAGAAAGTCTACACAAAGGTTTTTTTGGGATGAATGCCTGACAAACTGAACAAGACGTATGGTCATAAGAAGCTCCTAAACAAAAAAGACACTTATCATGGCAGTCTTTATGGGGAATCTGTCTCCCACACTGGTATTTACCCTTCCTGGATGACATTAGCCCCAAGAAGCACAAAATAAGACAAGAAAAAAACAAAAACCGCAATGGTGCACTTATCTGCAACTACAAAGAAGTCAGCAAACAGGCATATGTAGTCAGTGGAGAATGAAACTGCATTCAACTGGCAAAAAAGTGATGCAGGTAAACAGACCTATGGTGAAAAGATACATTTGGACCGGCGGCAAAGAAGTTCTGACTGTAGTAGGCCTGAATGTCACCTTTATGCTCTATGCAACACAAGGAGCTTTTGGGTGATGTACGGCATACCTTTAAAGTAACAGGGGTCTTTGGTAGACTGGCAAGACATTGGGTTTCCATGACAAGGAATCCCCATGTTAAGAATACTGCAGCAGTGAATGTACGGACATCACTTGATCTCTTTAAGGCATCATTTGCATATATCCCATGGGCCTCCATAACAGGAGGATTAAGATGTGTGTGTGTGTGTGTGTGTGTGTGTATATATATATATATATATATATATATATATATATATATATATACACACACACACACACACACACACACACACATGTGTGTGTGTATGTATATATGTTTGTGTGTGTTGTGTGTACATATATTTATATAGGAGTGTGTGTGTGTGTGTGTATGTATATATGTTTGTGTGTGTTGTGTGTACATATAATTATATAGGAGTGTGTGTGTGTGTGTGTGTGTGTGTGTGTGTGTGTGTGTGTGTGTGTGTGTGTGTGTGTGTGTGTGTGTGTGCTTGTGTGAATCCTGAGGACCAGAATCTCGAGATTGCGGAATCTCAAAACTTTAAAACATACAACAAACTATTCTAATGTGTATGCAGGAGGGCGAGCCCCCCTGCACTCCCCACACCTGCTGCAACTTAAATATATCAACTCTGAGATTGCACTACAGTGGAGTGAATGGCAAAGTTCCCATTCTGCATTGTACGGCAATCCCCATTCACTATGTTCAAGATTCTGCAATTTCGAGATTCTGGTCTTCGGGATACAGAATTTCAGTATTCCGTAATGATCCCATTTATATAGGGGTGTGTGTGTTTGTGTGTGTGTGTGTGTGTGTGTGTGTGTGTGTGTGTGTGTGTGTGTGTGTGTGTCTGTGTGTGTGTGTGTAGAGGGGGAATCTTGTTACTCTTTCTACTGTGTTTAATAAAAACTGTTCGAATTGCCTTTGGTTTTTGTGGGGAAAAAGATAATAAACTAAAGCATTTATGTTGAACCGAAACTGGTATACAGAATGTTCTGCTTGAAAGACCTTGGTGTCTACACCTATGTAAACTGTTGTCTGCAGTCTGACTTGTATTTTGTATTACTAGTTCAGCACTTAGGGTCCAGCACTCTTTCAACTAGAGACAGCTAGGTTTTATAGCCAAGTCAGAGTTTTACTTTTAAATGTTCTGTTTGTGCAACTGATGTATAGTTTCAGTTCATTGTGCAATGAGATTTACCACTACATA
>NC_056743.1:40289077-40355691 GCF_019279795.1 Protopterus annectens | reverse complement strand
GGAAATTTGGGATGGTATTACACTAGTTTAATTTGGGATGGCATTACACTTGGTACATTTCAGAATGCATTACACTGATTACATTTGGGGTTGCAAGACACTAGCTACATTTGGGATGGCATTGCAGTAGGTACATTGTGGATAGCATTACACTAGTTATGGCATTACACTAGGTACATTTCTGAAAGCATTACACTATGTTTGTTTGGGATGGCAATATACTAGTTACATTTGGGATGGCACTGTATTAGGTATATTTGGGATGGCATTAGACTGGGTACATTTGGGATTGTATTGCACTACATACATTTGGGATGGCATTACACTAGGTACATTTGAGAGGTCAATACACTAGATATGTTTCGGAACTCATTACACTAGGTACATTTGGGATGGCATTACAATAGGTATATTTGGGAAGGAATTACACAACTTACATTGGGTAAGGTATTACACTAGATACATTTGGGATGGCATTACACTAGGTACATTTGGGATGGTATTGCAATAGATACATTAGGAAGGCATTACACTAGGTACACTTGGTGTGGCATTACACTAGGTACATTTGGGATGGCATTACACTAGTTATATTTGGGGTGGCATTACACTAGTTACTTTTGGGAAGTCATTACATTAGGTATATTTGGGATGGAATTACACTAGGTATATTTAGGATAGCATTACACTAGTTACATTTAGGATATCATTAGACTTGGCACATTGCAGAAGGCATTACACTAGGCACATTTGCGATAGCATTACTCCAATTACATTCGGGATGGCATTACACTAAGGATGTTTTGTAAGGTTTTACAATAGGTACATTTGGATGAAATTAAATTAGGTACATTTGGTATGGTACTGCACTAGATACATTTGGGATGGCATTACACTAGTTACATTTGGGACGGCATTACACTAGGTACATTTCGGAACACATTACACTAGTTACACATGGGATGGCATTACACTAGGTACAATTCGGATAGCATTACACTATTTATATTTGGGATGTCATTACACTAGTTATATTTGGGATGTCATTACACTAGGTACATTTTGGAAGTCATTGCACTGGGTACATTTGGGATGGCATTACATTAGGTACATTTGGGAATTTCATAGGTTCATAGGTTCATACTAGGCTATCTGCCCTAGGGCATTTATAAGCCTAGCCAGAATGTGTTTGGCTTCCGCCACCCATTTTAAATTTATTTTGCTATGCCTTTTTCGAGGTTAGTATACTGTGCCTCTGTCTAACAGTGACACAGAAGTGATACCCGGGGTAAACCTACGATCTCCCATCCACTCATCAAGATTCCTCTTGAAGAGAGTCAATGAGGGACTCTGCCTAACCTGGACTGGGATTTTATTCCAGAGTGTAGGGAGCCTCTGGGTTATGAATCTGTCCCTCCAACATGTCCTATTTATTTCAGTGCTGAGGTTCAAGTCTCTCAAGCGCGTAGCACGGCACGATGGGATTTGGATTTTCCGAGGTGCAGCATGTCCATTAATTCCGGGTTGGACATGGCTTTATACATCAGGCACAGATCGCCTCTGAACAGGTGGTATGCCACTGAGTAGAGCTGGAGTTTCTTTAACCGGGCAGCATATGGCATCTGTTTGAGCCCTTTGATCCTCTTGGTGAGGTACTTTTGGGGTCTTTCCAATTGCTGCAGGTGTCTGGTAAGGTACCTCCCAAAAGGGGCATTGTACTCAATTATGGGCCTGATGAGGGATGAGTAAAGAGGCACGATGACCTCCCCTGATCTAGATGTGAATCCCTTCATGATTAGGTGGGCTATATAAAATGTTTTTCAAACCACTTTGGCCACATGGTTGTCAAATGAGAGATTGCTATCAACTTGGGTCCCCAGGTCCCTAATTACTTCTTCTCTACTTAATGGATTACCACCTATGTGGTAATTTGTGGGCACTTTGTTTTTGCCAAAGGGGATGACTATACTCTTTTTGGCATTTAGCTTGAGGCCATGGCTTTGGCACCAGTTGTCTGTTTCTATAAGACCCTTTTGGAGGATGCTTGTGTCGGCTGGAGAGTCGATTATGGCGCCCAGTTTGCAGTCATCTGCAAACTTGGTCAGCCACAGTCCTTCCATGTTGGCCTGTACCTCCGAGAAATATATACTGAACAAGAGAGGACCCAGGACTGAGCCTTGTGGGACACCACTTGTAACTGGTTTGGAGTCTGACATGGCTCCAGCAATGCTAACCATGTGGGTTCTGTCCTTGAGCCAGTTTTCAATCCATCTAGTGACATAGGGGTTTATATTTAATCTGGTGAGCTTATCTATAATGCCTGAGTGGGGTATTGTATCGAAGGCTTTTGCGAGGTCCAGGTAGGCTGTGTGGACCACCTTCCCCTTGTCAATGGTCTTGGTGACTGTTTCAGAGAAATCAACCAGATTTAAGAGGCAGGATCTGCCCTTAACAAAGCCAAACTGGGTAGGATACAGTGTATGTAGGTACCCAATATCTTTATTTATGAGGTCCATGATGATCCTTTCCATAGCTTTGCAGACCAAGCTAGTCAGGCTTATGGGGCGATAGTTTCCAGGATCCGTTGAGGCACCACCTTTATGGAGAGGGACCACTGTTGCTGTACGCCACTCTTTGGGCACATATCCTGTAGTAAGGCTGAGATTGAACAGTAGTTTTATGTTTGGGTTTAGCTCTTCTTGGAGTTCATGTAGGACGCAGCCCGGGACACCATCTGGTCCCATTGATGCTGTGTTTTTTTACTTTGGAGAGGGTGGCTCTTACCTGAGCATCTGAGATGTCAGGGGGGCAGCACTCTGCTGGGATAGACATTTGCCCTTTTGGTGGGGAGTGGGGGAGAAGTTTGCACTGAACCTGTCAGCTAGGATGTTGGCAATGTCTGTGGGTTCAGTGTATTTTTTGTCATTTTGGACTAATTCTGAGAATATCTGGGAATTACCACCCAGGTTCCAGACATAACTAAAGAAAGCCTTGTGATTATCCTTAGTGTCCTGTGCAATTTTTCTCTCGAAGCTGGCCTTAGACAATTTTATGAGTGCCCGTAGTTTTTTGCTAATACTGATCAGTGATGCCTTCCCTTTTTGGGATTTTGCTCTATCATTTAGTAGCTTTCTCCTTCTATTGTATAGTTTGTTTATGGATGGGGTCCACCAGACAGGACATCTGCCTTTGAAGGATTGGGTCTTGGTTTTATTTGGGATCGCATGATCCATGCATTCTTGAAGGTGTTCATAGAATGCATTTATAAAGGATTCTGCGGTCTGGGCTGTATTTTCCACAGGCCCGGGGGCTTTGAAGGATTCCGCCTCAGTTTTGAGGAGTGTGAAATCTGCTTTAGAGAAGTTTTTCACTGTGGTTTTCTGGGCAGGGGGTGGGGTCAGAATGTGAATATCCAGTGAGATTAGTTTATGGTCTGATCTTACCAGTGAGGGATACACTTCTGGTCTGGAGCATAGAGTCCCCATGTTGGTGATGATCAGGTCCAGTATGTTTTCCCCTCTTGTGGGAGTGGTAACAAGTTGTTCCATAGCATTTGAGTTTATAAATTCTAGGAACCTTTGGGCTAGAGTGTTGGAGCTAGAGTAATGTTCCCAGTCTATGTTTGGGTAGTTGAAGTCGCCCAATATAATGGTGTTTGGAGAGACCTTCATATTTTCCAGTGTTCTCAGAAAGGCTGAGTGGGGTTCCTGGGTTTGGGAGGGTGGTCTGTAGCAGGCTATAAACTGGAAGGCAGTTTTACCCACTGTTAGTTGCACATGGATAATCTCTGATGCTTCGTGCTTTGCCACCAACCTGGAGGTGTGGGTATCTTTGATGAATATCGATACTCCCCCTCCTTTTGTGGTTCGGTCCAAGTTTTGGGGCCGAAAAGCATGGTATGAGGTATAACCTAGTAGTGCTGGGGTGCTCTCGGGAGCCCTGAACCAGGTTTCTGTTACTGCACAGATATCGATCTTCTCCATGCTAAGGAGAGTTTTGAGTGCATGCATCTTGAGGTTTAGACTTCTGGCGTTGAGTAGCATTACTCTTAGTTTCTTATCCCTTGTGATACCTATGGAGGTGGGTTTGTCTTTTGAGCCTTGCCTAAAAAAGGCACTATGGGGGTAGCGAGAGCCTCTGCCAATATCCAAAAGCCCAGGGGTGACAGGTGCAAGCCGTCCCTAGCGAAGCATCGTGGCTTGTCGAGCATATCATCCCAAGCTGACAGGCATTGGATCCCCTTTGAATGACACCCGTACTTAAGCCAATTGTTGAAATTGATCATCTTGTCTTCATATTGTGGCATCATTCTTGGTGAGGGTAAGATGCTACTCAAGGTCAGGGTCATACCGGCCTGGGCTACATGCTCAGAGAGCTCCTTTATGTCTCTTTTCATGTAGTCCAGCGAGGTACGTCTCAGGTCATTCACACCAGCATGGACAATGACTGAGTCATATTTGTACTTACCTTGGACTGACCTGAGTGCTTGTGTTATGTGGTGGATCCTAGCACCCGACAGGCTGCTCACCCTGACCCTCTCCTTGTTCAGCCTGGTGAGCGGGATGTCAGTGTGCCTGACGATAGAGTCACCTATTACTTTTAATTTGGGAAGGCATTACAATAGTTGCATTTGGGGTGGCATTACACTAGATTTGGATGGCATTACACTAGGTACATTTGGGAAGACTTTACAATAATTACATTTGGGATGGCCTTACATAGTTACATTTGGGATGGCATTACACTAGGTACATTTGGGAAGGCAGTACAATAGTTACATTTGGGAAGGCAGTACAATAGTTACATTTCGGGTGTTACATTTGGGATGGCATTACACTGGATACAATTTGGGTGACATTACAGTATATTTGGGTGGCATTACACTAGGTAGATTTGGGAAGGCATTACAATAGTTACATTTGGGAAGGCATTACACTATATATATTTTGGAAGGCATTACACTAGTTTCATTTAGGATGGTATAACACTAGGTGCATTTGGCATAGCATTACATTAGGTACATTTGGGATGGCATTGCACTAGATACATTTGGGAAGGCATTGCACTTGTTACATTATGGATGGCATTGCACTAGGTACAATTAGAATCGTATTGCACTAGTTACATTTGGGATGGCATTACACTAGTTATATTTGGTGTGTTATTACACTAGTTACATTTGGGAAGGCATTAGACTAGGTACATTTGGGATGGCATTGTACTAGGTACATTTGGGGTGGCAGTACAATAGTTACATTTGGGAAAGCATTACACTAGGTACATTTCAGATGGTATTATACTAGTTACATTTGTGATGGCATTATACTAAATACATTTGGGATAGCATTACACTAGGTACATTTGACATGGCATTATACTGGTTACATTTGGGATGGAATTACACTAGTTATATTTGGGATGGCATTATACTAGTAACATTTGGGATGGTATTGCACTAGTTTCATTTTGGATGGCATTACACAAGTTACATTTGGTGTGGCATTAGACTAGGTACATTTGGGAAGGCATTACAATACAACGTTTGGGCTGGCATTACAATAGGTATATTTGGGATGGCATTATATGAAGGTACATTTGGGAAAGCATTACACTAGCTACATTTGGGATAGCATTAAACTAGGTACATCTGGGAAAGCATTACACTAAACACATTTGGGATAGAATTACCCTAGTTACATTTGGGATGGAAATACACTAGGTACATTTTGGAAGGCATTACACTAGGTATGTTTGGGATGGCATTACACTAGTTACATTTGGGATGGTATTGCACTAGATACATTTGGGATGCCATTACACTAGACATATTTGGAATGGTATTGCACTAGATACATTTGGGATGGCATTACACTAGTTACATTTGGGGTGGCATTACACTAGGTATATTTCAGAAGGCATCACACTGGTTATATTTGAGATGGCATTACACAATGTACATTTCAGAAGGCATTACACTAGTTACATTTGGGAAGGCATTACACTAGGTACATTTGGGAAGGCATTACACTAGTTACATTTGGGATGGCATTACACTAGCTGCATTTGGGATACCAATACACTAGGTACATTTGGGATGGCATTGCACTAGGTACATTTGGGAAGGCATTACACTTGTTACATTAGGGATGGCAGTGCACTAGGTACAATTGGGATGGTATTGCACTAGTTACATTTGTGATGGCATTACACTAGTTATATTTGGTGTGTTATTACACTAGTTACATTTGGAAAGGCATTAGACTAGGTACATTTGTGATGGCATTACACTAGGTACATTTGGGGTGGCTTTACAATAGTTACATTTGGGAAGGCATTACACTATGTACATTTGGGATGGCATAATACTAGTTACATTTAGGATGGCATTATACTAGATTCATTTGGGATAGCATTGCACTAAGTACATTGACATGGCATTATACTAGTTACATTTGGGATGGCATTACACTAGTTACATTTGGGATGGCATTATACTAGTAACATTTGGGATGGTATTGCACTAGTTTCATTTGGGATGGGATTACACAAGTTACATTTGTGGTGGCATTATACTAGTTACATTTGGGATGGTATTGCACTAGTTACATTTGGGATGGCATTACACTAATTATGTTTGGGGTGGCATTACACTAGTTACATATGGGATGGCATTAAATCAGGTACATTTGGGATGGTACTGCACTAGATACATTTGGGAAGGCATTACACTAGGTACATTTGGTGTGGCATTAGACTAGGTACATTTGGGAAGGTATTACAATAGTTACATTTGGTTTGGCATTACAGTAGGTATATTTGGGATGGCATTATACTAGGTACATTTGGGATAGCATTACACTAGTTAAATTTGGGAAGGCATTACACTAGGCCCATATGGGATAGTGGATAGCATTACACTAGTTACATTTGGGATGGTATTACACTAGGTACATTTGGGAAGGCATTATAGTAGTTACATTTGGGATAGCATTACACTAGTTTCATTTGAGATGGCATTACACTGGTTACATTTGGAATGGCAAGACACTAGCAACATTTAGGATGGCAATGCAGTAGGTATATTTTGTATAGCATTACACTAGTTACATTTGGGATTACATTACACTAGGTACATTTTGGAAATCATTACACTATGTTCAATTGGAATGGCATTACACTAGGTACATTTGGGAAGGCATTACACTAGGTATAGTTGGAAAGGGATTATACTAGTTACATTTGGGATAGCATTACACTAGTTGCATTTGGAATGGCATGACACTACTTACATTTGGGATAGCACTGCACTAGGTACATTTGGGATAGCATTAAACTAGTTACATTTGGGATGGTATTACACTAGGTACATTTAGGATAGCATTACACTAGTTTCATTTGCGATGACATTACACTAGGTACATTTAGGATAGCATTACACTAGTTTCATTTGAGATGGCATTACACTAGGTACATTTGGGATGGCACTACCCTACTTTCATTTGGGATGGCATTGTACTAGGTACATTTGGGGCAGCCTTACACTAGTTACATTTGTGATGGCATTACACTGGGTACATTTGTGGCAGCATTACACTAGGCACATTTGGGATAGCTTTACACTAGTTACATTTGGGAAGGTATTACACTAGGTATGTTTTGGAAGGCTTTACACTAGGTACATTTGGGATGGCATTACATTAGGTACATTTGGGAAGGCATTACACAAGTTGCATTTGGAAGCATTACACTAGATACATTTGGATGACATTACACTACGTATATTTGGGATGGCATTACACTAGGTACATTTGGATGACATTACACTATGTATATTTGGGATGGCATTACACTAGGTACATTTTGAAAGGCATAACACTAGGTACATTTGGGATAGCATTACACTAGTTATATATGGGATGTCAATACACTACATACGTTTCAGAAGTCAGTATACTAGGTGCATTTAGGATGGTATGACATTAGGTACATTTGGGAAGGCATTACACTAGTTACATTGGGGAAGGCATTACACTAGATACATTTCAGATGGCATTACACCAGGTACATTTGGGATGGTATTACACTAGATACATTTGGGAAGGCATTACATTAGGTACGTTTGGTGTGGCAAGGCATTACAATAGTTACATTTGGGCTGGCATTACAGTAGGTATATTTTGGATGGCATTATACTAGGTACATTTGATATAGCATTACACTAGTTTCATTTGGGATGGCATTACACTGGGTACATTTGGGATGGCATTACACTAGTTACATTTGGGATGTCAAGACACTAGCGACATTTGGGATGGCAATGCAGTAGGTATATTTCATATAGCATTAAACTAGTTACATTTGGGATTACATTACACTAGGTACATTTTGAAAATCATTACACTATGTTCAATTGGAATAGCATTACACTAGGTACATTTGTAAAGGCATTACACTAGGTTTAGTTGGAAAGGAATTATACTAGTTACATTTTGGATAGCATTACACTAGCTGCATTGGGAATGACATGACACTACTTACATTTGGGATGGCACTGCACTAGGTACATTTGGGATAGCATTAAGCTAGTTACATTTGGGATGGTATTACACTAGGTACTTTTAGGATAGCTTTACACTAGTTTCATTTGCGATGACATTACACTAGGTACATTTAGGATAGCATTATCATTTGAGATGGCATTACACTAGGTACATTTGGGATGGTATTGCACTAGATACATTTGGGATGGCATTACACTAGTTACATTTGGGATGGCATTACACTAGGTACATTTTGGAAGGCATTACACTGGTTACATTTGGGATGGCAAGACACTAGCTACATTTGGGATGGTATTGCACTAGGTACATTTCAGATAGCATTACACTGGTTACATTTGGGATGGCATTACTTTAGGTACTTTTCAGAAAGCATTACACTAGGTTCATTTGGGATGGCAATCTACTAGTTATATTTGGGATGACATTGCATTAGGCATATTTGGGATGGCATTACACTAGGTACATTTGGGAGGGTATTGCACTAGATACATTTGGGATGATATTGCACTAGATACATTTGGGATGGCATTACACTAGTTACATTTGGGATGTCAATACATTAGGTACATCTTCAAAGTCATTACACTAGGTACATTTGTGATGGCATTGCAGTACGTACGTTTTGGATAGCATTACACTAGCTACACATGGGATGGCATTACACTAGGCACACATGGGATAACATTACACTAGTTACGTTTAGGACGGCATTACACTAGATACGTTTTGATGGGCATTGCACAAGGTACACTTGGAATGGAATTACACTAGGTACACTGGAATAGCCTTACACTAGTTATATTTCAGATGTCATTACACTGGCTACAACTGGGAAGGCATTACATTAGGTATATTTGGAAAGGCACTAACTTAGATACATTTGGGATGGTGTTACAGTTGGTACATTTGGGATGGCATTACACTATCTACAATTGAGATGGTATTGCACTAGATACATTTGGAATGGCATTACACTAGGCACATTTGGTGTGGCATTGCACTAGATACATTTGGGAAGGTGTTACAATAGTTGCATTTGATGTGGCATTATATTAGGAACATTTGGGATGGCATTACACTAGGTACATTTGGGAAGCTATTACTATAGTTACATTTTGGATGTCATTGCACTAGGTACATTTGGGGTGGCATTACACTATATTTGGGATGGCATTACACTAGGTACATTTTGGAAGGCATTACACTGAGTACATTTGGGATGGCATTACATTAGGTACATTTGGGATGGCATTAAACTAGTTCCATTCTGGAAGGTATTATACTAGATACATTTGTGATGGCATTACACTTGGTACATTTGAGATGGCATTAGACTAGGTTCATTTGGGTTGGCATTACACTAGTTACATTTGGAAAGGCATTACACAAGACACATTTCAGATGGAATTTCACTAGGTACATTTTGGAAGGCATAACACTAGGCACATTTGGGATAGCATTACACTAGTTATATTTGGGATGTCAATACACTAGGTATGTTTCAGAAGTCAGTACACTAGGTACATTTGGGATGACATGAGATTAGGTACATTTTGGAAGGCTTTCCACTACTTACATTTGGGAAGGCATTATGCTAGATACATTTCAGATGGCGTTACACCAGGTACATTTGGGATGGTATTGCACTAGATACATTTGGGAAGGCATTACATTAGGTACGTTTGGTGTGGCATTAGACTAGGTACATTTGGCAAGGCATTACAATAGTTACATTTGGGCTGGCATTACAGTAGGTATATTTTGGATGGCATTATACTAGGTACATTTGATATAGAATTACACTACTTACATTTGTGATGGCATTACCCTAGATACATTTGGGAAGGCATTACACTAGGCACATTTGGGATAGCTTTACACTAGTTACATTTGGGATGGTGTTACACTAGGTACATTTGGGATGGTATTGCACTAGATATATTTGGGATGGCATTACAGTAGTTACATTTGGTATGTCAATACACTAGGTACATCTCGGAAGTCATTACACTAGGTACATTTGGTTGGGATTACACTAGGTACATTTTGGTAGGCATTTCACTGGTTACATATGGAATGTCAAGACACTAGCTACATTTAAGATGGCATTGCAGTAGGTACATTTTGGATAGCATTACACTGGTTACATTTGGGATGGCATTACACTAGGTACATTTTGGAAAGCATTACACTAGGTTCATTTGGGATGGCAATCTACTAGTTATATTTGGGATGGCATTGCATTAGGCATATTTGGGATGCATTAAACTAGGTACATTTGGGATGGTATTGCACTAGATTACAATTGAGATGGCATTACACTGGTTTCATTTGGGATATCAATACACTAGGTACGTTTCGGAAATCATTACACTAGGTACATTTGGGAAGGAGTTACACTAGTTACATCGGTGAAGGCATTACACTAGCTACGCTTGGGGTGGCATTACACTAGGCACACTTGGGATGTCATTACACTAGGCACACATGGGATAGCATTAAACTAGTTATGTTTGGAATGGCATTACACTAGGTATGTTTTGAAAGGCATTACACTAGTTAAATTTAGGATGGTATTTCCCCAGATACATTTGGAATGGCATTACACTAGGTACTTTTGGGATTGTACTGCACTAGATACATTTGGGGTGGCATTACACTAGGTACATTTCAAAAGGCATTACACAAGGTACACTTGGAATAGTCTTACACTAGTTATATTTTGGATGTCATTACACTAGGTACATTTCAGAAGTCAATACACTGGCTACAACTGGGATGGCATTGCATTAGGTATAGTTGGAAAGGCATGACCTTAGATACATTTGGGATACCGTTACAGTTGGTACATTTGGGATGGCATTACACTATTTACAATTGAGATGGTATTGCACTAGATACATTTGGGATGGCATTACACTAGATACATTTGGTGTACCATTACACTACGTACATTTGAGAAGGTGTTACAATAGTTACATTTGATGCGGCATTACATTAGGTACATTTGGGATGGCATTACACTAGGTACATTTGGGAAGCCATTACAATAGTTACATTTTGGATGGCATTACACTACGTACCATTGGGGTGGCATTACACTATATTTGGGATGTCATTGCACTAGGTACATTTTGGAAGACATTACACTGAGTAAATTTGGGATGGCATTTCATTAGGTTCATTTGGGAAGGTATTACACTAGATACATTTGGGATGGCATTACACTTGGTGCATTTGAGATGGAATTATGCTAGGTTCATTTGGGATGTTATTGCACTAGATACATTTGGGATGGCATTACACTTGATACATTTGACGTGGCATTACACTAGGTACATTTGAGAAGGCATTAAAATAGTTACATTTGGAGTGGTATTACAATAGGTACATTTGGGATGGCATTGCACTAGGTACATTTGGGAAGCCATGACAATAGTTACATATGGGGTGGCATTACACTAGTTACATTTGGAATGGCATTACCCTAGGTACATTTGGGATGGTATTACACTATATTTGGGGTCCCTTTACACTAGGTACATTTGGAAGGCATTACACTAGTTACATTTGGGATGGCATTACAGTAGTTATGTTTGGGATGGCATTACACTGGCTACCTTTGGAAAGTAATTACAACAGTTACATCTGGGGTGGCAATACAGTAGTTACATTTATTTTTTATTTATTTATTTATTTGCAGTTGGTTAACCAGGATAGTCCATTGGGCCAAAAGAACCCATTTTCAATGGAGTCCTGGGGAGAAAAGCTCCACACACAGATTAAACAAAGATTACAGTGATTAACATTTTAACAATTTCTAAGACAGAACCAAAAAATACTGAGGTTACAATCAAAAATAAAAGTTTTTTTTTTTTCTAGAAGGAGAACATTGCTCTAGTAGTATTGAGAATAAGTAATTAGATGCAGTAGGCTTAGAATTTGCTAGACGCAAATCAGAAATTGTTTACTAGAAGCAAATATGAATTTGCTATCTGGGATTTATGAGATGGAAGACTGTAGGAAGTGGGGAATAGGGTATGAGGGGTGGGAGCAGGAGCATTCCCATGTGGATGTTAGATGTGAGTGGAGCAATTTTTTAAAGGATGGGAGGCTACTGATGGTATGAATGGAGGGAGGGAGGGAGTTCCATAGGCATGCTAGGGAAAAGGACAGGAGGTTTTGTCCTGGGGGGCAAAGGGGTCTATAACTTTCTATTGTGTTTTGATTGTTTGATCTGAGAAGTCTTTGTGTGTGGTGCATTTTAAAGGTAGTGGACAGGGAGGGACAGAGGGATGGCTGGAAAATGAGTTTGTATGCATAGGTGAGCTGAGTATAGGAGAGGTAGTTGGGAAGTTCAAGCCAATTTAGTTTGTGGAGTCACGCACAGTGATGGGTTGATGATTTGTTGCTAGTGGCGAATCTGGCTATTTTATTATAACAAGAGGACAGTTTTGTTTTGAGAGATGATTGTAGGTTTGTTAAAAGATGGGCACCATATAGAAGGGAGGGTAAGAGAAATGTAGTAGAGAGAGTGAGCTTAGTAGCTGAGGTGAGGAATCTATTGTGTCGGTAGAGCATGCCAAGTTTTTGGTGTTTTTTTATGTTTAGTAGTAGATGGGAATCAAATTTAAGCTTGTCATCGATTTGGACTCCTAGTAGTTTGGTTTCAGATAGCAGTTCAAAAGGTGTATTATTTTGGTTAGTGATGGAGAATAGTTTTCTATCAAAGGTATTGGTTTTAGAGGGGGTAAATATCATAAGTTTTGTTTTAGCTGCATTGAGTGCTAGATGGTTGTCTTTCATCCACTGTTCTGTGGTAGAGAAGGCATCTTGAGTCAGTTTTAAGTGAGTTGGGATGGATGAGGCAGCACAGATGATTGTAGAATCATCTGCATATTGAATAATGTTAGTATAAGGGATTGAGTGGAAAAAATAATTAATGAATATATTAAAGAAGAGGGGGATCAATATAGAACCTTGTGGGACACCTGTTAGGGTGATGAGGAAGGAGGTGGTGGCTTTTTTCCACTTGACAGCTTGTTGCCTGTTGGAGAGATAGCTGGTGAACCAATTGAGAGATGAAGGTGATAGTTTAGTAAGGGGTAGGTTATGAGAGATAGTGTCAAAGGCCTTAGAGAGGTCGAGTAGGATGGCAGATACAGTGAAGCCAGAATCTCTAGCTTTATTCACAGTTTCAAGGAAGGATATGAGGGCAGTCATGGTGGTATGATTGGGTCTGAATCTGTGTTGGGTAGGAGTTAATAGGTTGTTGTCTAAGAGATAGGGAAGGAGTTGAAGATGGATACATTTCTCTAGGATTTTTGAAATGGGAGAGAGGATGGCAATGGGCCGGAAGTTGATAATATTAGTACTGTTGCCTCCTTTGTGCAGGGGAATGATGAAAGCTTTTTTTCACAGTTGTGGAACAAGACCTTCATGGATAGAGTGGTTGATTAGGATACTGATTGGGAGGGCAATGGCTTTGGCAGCTATACTGAGGAAGTATGAGGGAATGTTATCAGGGGCATTGGTGCATGGTTTTAGCTTCTGCAGGAGTTTTTTAATGGTAGACGTAGGGATAGGTTTAATGGAAAATGGAGGGGGTTGTGAGGATGGGAAATGAGAGAATGAAGATGGAGGGGGTGATGGGTGAGGAGAAGTGGAAGTAGGAGGAGGATTGTTATTAGAGAAAGAAGAGGTTAGTTTGGAAATAGAGTCTATGAAAAAAGAGTTGAATTGGGTGGCAAGATCAATGTCTTGTACATTTGGGCAAGGGATTGGGTTTTCAGTTGTACCAGGTTTTAAGAGGGTAGTTATACCTCTCCAGAACTTTTGTGGGTTGGTTTTATGGCTGCTTTGAAGTAAGGAGAAGTAGTTTTGACGGTCTGCTGTGATAAGCTTTTTAACTGAGTAACGAAGAGTTTTGTACTCATTGAGGGTAGAGGTAGATTTATTCCTTTGGTAACGTGCCCGGGCTTTGTCTCTAAGTCACATGGTAGTTAGTGTGTTTTTTGTTAGCCAGGGGGTGGTTTTGTTTTTTATTATTTTGGTTTTTAAGGGAGCATGAGTATCTAGAAGATTTAGGAAAGTAGCATTAAAGTGTGTGATTGCATTTTCCAGGGGTAGAGTTTTTAGGGGGTACCAGTTAAGTGATTATAGGGAGTCAGAGAAGGCTACTGGGTTGAAGTTTCTTTGGCATCTGGTAGTGATGTAATTATGAGTAACCTGTAAGGGAGAAGGAAGATGCCTAGCGAAGATGGGAAGGTGGTCGCTGAGGGAGTCAGGAAGAGTTCCACTAGCAGGGTAGTAGTGGGGGTGAGAGACTAGGATCCAGTCTAGGATGTTGCCACTAGTGAAATCTTTAGAGGGCCTAGTCATGTAGTTGATGGGTTGAGAGTGGTTATACAGGTTGATGTTTAGGGAGAGTGCAGGGGATTGAATGGAGGACTAATTAATGTTGGTGTATGTTGTACAGGGGGTAAATTACCAGATTGTTGACAGTGAAAATACTGGCTCTTAAGCTATTTAGTCAGCTTCATAGGAGAGAAGCCAAAGTAAGATTAAAGTTGTACCGTCTTTTGGTTGGTAGGTGCTGCCACCTAGTGGTAAAAAAGGAGAAAGCAGGCAGGAAAGGTGTGCAGGTCACCTAAACTTTCACTGTGAAAATATCTAGGACAAAGTTGACCTGGGAGGGGAGAGTATTTTTGTTTGGTCCGCGGTAGGCTTCTGAATCACTTACATGGGAAGTTAGACAAAAGTATATGAGTTACTAAGTAGGTAGTTACAGAGACAGTAGTTGGTTTAAGGCTACCTACATTCACAAAGTTTACTTTATGGCAGTCTTCACAGAAGTTCTATTGCTCAATCTAGCTGGCAAGCTCCAGGTAAATGTCTAAGGTATTGCAGGAGGTATTCCTTTTTTGTTTTTGAGGTGGGAAGTGAGCTTCTGGAGTGAGGAACTGTAAAATGAGAGGAGAGACAATCTAGGTTAGGTTCTTTAAATTGTTACAGTTGTAGGTAAAAAGAGGAAGGAGTACAAGGGGAATATTCAGTAGAGAAGGAATAGTATGCAAGTAATTTAGTAGGTAAATACAGAGCTCAAGGGATAGACGTAGAAGTAATATTGTAGGTAGATAGAGAGCTCAAGGGATAGACATAGAAGGAGGGAAAATATAGATGCAAAGCGGTATAAGAGAATAGTAGTAAAGGGCAGCAAGAGTACAAGAGTACAGTTATTGGACAGTGCAAATTAGGTAGGTTATGATACAGGATTAAAAACTCAATCACTCTACAAAAAACAACTCTACTACAGTACCCCAGCCTGGTAAAAAGGGTAGGGGGATTAACAGAAGTAGATAACTAACAATCAGAAAAATATAACTGGCAGCTGTAGCACTAATAAAGCAAGTACAGGCAGATAATGCACTTAACAAAGTGATTTCAATCTTTATGTCTGGGCTCACATAGGGGACACGGTCTGATTGACAGTGTCCCACTGAAACCTGCTTTGAAGTCTGCAAGAGCTAATAAATGTAAGAAAGGTTCATAATATTTATAGTTGATATACGTGGTGGTGCTGCGGTAGCATTGTTGCCTCACAGTAAGATGCTGTCTGGTTCGATTCTCAGCTAGAGCGTCTTCTGTGTGGAGACATGCGTGAATTGGCGTACCTTCGTTGAAGGTTGTGCGTCAGAGCTGGTAACTCGGCATGTAAAGATCAACTACCAATCATTAGCAGACCGGAGTTCCGCTGTGGCGACCCCGAACCGGGAAAAGCTGAAAGACACAAACATACAGTTAGATGTATGTATTGTCTTATAATGTATTGTATATGTATTTATATTTATTATAGTTTGCATTTAGATTTAAAATATTCATATATGCATTCTCAGCTACATTTTTAAATATAAATACATGATATTATTTTATTTATTTTTATTTTATTCCATTTATTTATTTAATGAATATTTATAATATTTCATATATATGTAGAATGAGCTATAGAGAAGTCTGTTTAGAAGTTATTATGTTATTTAATGTATTATACATATAACTCAGACTATGAATTGGCTGCTCTGTCTTTAAATTGTAATTAACTCTAAATCTACTGGCTTCTGAATGGTTATTTTGAATCTGAAACCTAGAAATGTTATATAAGGATCTATGTTAGCTGTTACTCATGTCTGATGAAGCAATACTGAGTTATTGTGAAAGCGCTTACCATTGTCAAGTATTTGAATAAATCTAATCGTTGTTTTTACATTGTTGCATTTCTTATTGGAACGTGTTTCCTTCACTTGGGACTTTTTGTATATTTGCAAAGTGATTTAAATGGCAATGCAGAGCACCTTATAAACAGAGCTTTACTTAACAGAGAAAACTAGAACATTATATTCTGCCAAGGCTGTCTAAACATTAATAATAGCAAAGATATGTCCAAGCAGAGTCTTAAGCACTACCTAGAAGCATCAAAATGGATATCTGTACAAGTCTATGTCTTCTCCGTCTGCTAGGCAGATAGAGCACTTAATCAAACAGTTACAGGCAGATAAAGTGCTTAGAAAAAAAAAGCAATTAAGATGGCAATGCACAGCACCTTAAACTTAAAACATAGCATAACAAGGAAAACACTAGAACATTGTATTATGCCAAGGCTGCCTAAGTATTAATAATAGTGTAGATATACCCAAGCGGAGCCGTATGCGCTAACTAAGAGTACCATAAAAAGGATTCTGAAGGAGGCTGTGTCTTTACTCACTGCTATGTTATGGTATCTGTTATGACATGGCAGAATGTGAGAAGGAGAGATAAAGAAAGCCCTTTTCCAACAGTCAGTAGACCTTATATGGTGGTCGAGCATTAATAATACTTTTTGAGTACATAGTTTGGAATACAGGCCAGATGGATGATTTGCGAGCAAGTACTACTTCACTCAGCATGTGTAAAGATTTGCACGCGTGTTATGACCCACTTTGGTGGCATTCATAAATTGTTCAGCGTAGTTAGCTTGTAATGCTAAGGAAGAAGCCTCAATGGGGTTCACACAGCGTAGTTAGCTTGTAACGCTAACTACAGTAACATTTGAGATGGCATTACACTGGATACAATTTGTGTGGCATTACACTATATTTGTGGTGGCATTACACTAGGTACATTTGGGAAGGCATTACAATAGTTACATTTGTGATGGCATTACACTAGTTACATTTGGGGTGGAATTACACTAGGTACATTTCAGAAGGCATTACAGATGTTACATTTGTGATGGCATTACACTAGGTACATTTGGGAAGGCATTACAATAGGTACATTTGGGAAGGCATTACAATAGTTACATTTGGGAAGGCATTAGAATAGTTGCATTGGGGATGGAATTACACTAGGTACATTTGGGAAGGCCTTACAATAGGTACATTTGGGATAGTATTACACTAGGTACATTTGAGGAGGCATTACACTATTTACCTTTGGGATGGCATTGCATTAGATACATTTGTGATAGCATTATACTAGCTACATTTTGGATGGCATTACACTAGGTACATTTGAGATTGCATTATAAGTTATATTTGGGATGGCATTATAATGGGTACATTTTGGAAGATTTTACACTAGGTACATTTGAGAAGGCACTACACTAGATACATCTGGGTAGGCATTACACCACTTACATTTGAGATGGCATTACACAAGGTACATTTCTGTAGACATTACATTTCAGTAGGCATTTGGGATTGCATTACACTAGGCACATTTGGGATGGCAACACACTAGCTACATTTGAGATATCAATGCAGTAGGTACATTTATGATAGCATTACAGCAGTTACATTTGAGATGGCATTACACTAGGTAAATTTCAGAGAGCATTGCACTAGGTTCACTTGGGATAGCAATATACTAGTTACATTTGGGATGGCATTGCATTAGGTACATTTGGGATAGCATTACACTAGGTACATTTGGAAAGGCATTGCAGTGGGCACATTTGGGATGGCATTATGCTAGGTACAGTTGGGATGGCATTTCACTAGGTACATTTGGGATGGCATTACACTAGGTACATTTGGGATAGCATTACACTAGTTACATTTTAAATACATTTGGTATGACATTACAATAGGTATATTTGTGATGGCATTACACTAGTTACATTGGGAAAGGCATTACACTAGTTATGTTTGGGATGGCATTACACTAGGTATGTTTTGAAAGGCATTACACTAGTTACATTTAGGATGGTATTTCCCTAGATACATTTGGAATGGCATTACACTAGGTACATTTGGGATGGTATTGCACTAGATACATTTGGGGTGGCATTACACTAGTTACATTTGGGATGGCATTACACTAGGTACATTTCAAAAGGCATTACATAAGGTACACTTGGGATGGCATTACAGTAGGTACACTTGGCATAGCATTACACTAGTTATATTTGGGATGTCATTACACTAGGTACATTTCAGAAGGCAATACACTGGCTACAATTCGGATGGCATTACATTAGGTATATTTGGGAAGGCATTACACTAGATACATTTGGGATGGGCTACAGTTGGTACATTTGGGATGGCATTACACTATCTACATTTGGGATGGTATTGCACTAGATACATTTGGGATGCTTTACACTAGGTACATTTGGTGTGGCATTACACTAGTTACATTTGGGATGGCATTACACTATATTTGGGACATCATTACACTAGGTACATTTTGGAAGGCTTTACACTGAGTACATTTTAGGATGGCATTACATTAGGTACATTTGGGAAGGCATTACACTAGTTCCATTCGGGAAGGTATTACACTAGATACATTTGGGATGGCATTACACTTGGTGCATTTGAGATGGCATTACACTTGGTACATTCAGGATGGTATTGCAGTAGATACATTTGAGATGGCATTATACTTGGTACATTTGAGGTGGCATTACACTAGGTACATTTGGGGAGGCATTACAATAGTTACATTTGGAGTGGCATTACACTAGGTACATTTGGGTTAGCAATACACTAGTTATATTTCAGATGTCAAAACACTAGGTACATTTGGGATGGCATTACATTAGGTACATTTAGGAAGGTAGTACACTAGTTACATTAGGGAAGGCATTAGACTAGATACATTTGGGATGGCATTACATGAGGTACATTTGGTGTGGCATTAGACTAGGTACATTTGGGAAGGCATTACAATAGTTACATTTGGGTGGCATTACAGTAGGTATATTTGGGATGGCATTATAATAGGTGCATTTAGGACAGCATTACACTAGATACATTTGGAATGGCATTACACTAGGTACATTTGGGCTAGCAATACACTAGTTATATTTCAGATGTCAAAAAACTAGGTACATTTGGGATGGCATTTCATTAGGTACATTTGGAAAGGCAGTAAACTAGTTACATTAGGGAAGGCATTAGACTAGATAGATTTGGGATGGCATTACATGAGGTACATTTGCTATGACATTAGACTAAGTACATTTGGGAGGGCATTACAATAGTTATATTTGGGTGGCATTACAGTAGGTATATTTGGGATTGCATTATAATAGGTACATTTAGGACAGCATTACACTAGTTATGTTTGGAATGGCATTACACCAGGCACATTTGCAATAGCATTACACTAGTTACATTTGGGATGGTATTACACTAGGTACGTTTTGTAAGGCATTACACTAGATACATTTGAGATGGCATTTCACTAGGTATATTTGGGATTGCATTACACTAGTTATATTTGGTGTGTTATTGCACTGGTTACATTTGGGAAGGCATTAGACTAGGTACATTTGGGATGGCATTATACTAGTTACATTTAGGGTGGAATTACAATAGTTACATTTGGGAAAGCATTATACAATGTACATTTCAGATGCCATTATACTAGTTACATTTGTGATGGTATTATAATAGATACTTTTGGGATACCATTACACTAGGTACATTTGACATGGCATTATACTGGTTACATTTGGGGTGGCATTACACTAGTTATATTTGGTGTGGCATTATACTAGTAACATTTGAGATGGTATTGCACTAGTTTCATTTGGGATGGAATTACACAAGTTACAGTTGGTGTGGCATTAGACTAGGTACATTTTGAAAAGCATTACAATACTTACGTTTGGGCTGGCATTACAATAGGTATATTTGGGATGGCATTATGCTAGATACATTTGGGATGGTATTGCAGTAGATACATTTGGGATGGAATTTCACTAGGTACATTTGAGAGGTGAATACACTAGGTATGTTTCAGAAGTCATTACACTAGGTACATTTGGATTGGAATTATATTAGGTATATTTGGAAAAGAATTACACTAGTTACATTGGGGAAGGTATTACACTAGATACATTTGGGATGGCATTACACTAGGTACATTTGGGATGGTATTGGACTGGATACATTAGGGAAGGCATTACACTAGGTACATTTGACGTGGCATTACACTAGGTACATTTCTGTAAGAATTACACTATGTTCATTTGGGATGGCAATATACTAGTTATATTTGGGATGGCATCCGTGGTGGTGGTGCTGCGGTTGCGTTGTCGCCTCACAGCAAGATGTTGTCCCATTCTATTCTCAGCTAGAGTGTCTTTTGTGGAGACATGCGTGAATGGGCGTACCTTGGTTGAAGGTTGCGCATTAGGGCCGGCAACTCAGCATGTAAAAATCAACTGCCAATCATTAGCGGACCGGAGTTCCTCTGTGGCGACCCCTAACCGGGAAAAGCTGAAAGACACAACAACATTGTATTAGGTATATTTGGGATGGCAGTAGACTAGGTACATTTGGGATGGTATTGCACTACATACATTTTGGATGGCATTACACTAGGTACATTTGAGAGGTCAATACACTAGGTATGTTTCAGAAGTCATTATACTAGGTGCATTTGGGATGGCAGTACATTAGGTATATTTGGGAAGGAATTACAGTAGTTACATTGGGTAGGACATTACGCTAGATACATTTGGGATGGCATTACACTAGGTACTTTTGGGATGGTATTGCACTAGATACATTAGGGAAGGCATTACACTAGGTACATTTGGCATGACATTACACTAGGTACATTTGGGAAGCCATTGCAAAAGTTTTATTTGGGGTAGAATTACAGTAGGTATATTTGGGGTGGCATTACACTAGTTACCTTTGGGAAGGCATTACACTAGGTGTATTTGGGATGGTATTACATTAGGTCTATTTGGGATAGCATTACACTAGTTACATTTGGGATGGCATTACACTTGGTACATTGGGGAAGGCATTACACTAGGCACATTTGGGATAGCATTACACCAGTTACATTTGGGATGGCATTACACTAGGTATGTTTTGTAAGGCTTTACAATAGGTACATTTGGGATGGTATTTCACTAGATACATTTGGGATGGCATTACACTAGGTACATTTGGGATGGTACTGCACTAGATACATTTGGGATTGCATTACACTAGTTACATTTGTGACGGCATTACACTAGGTACATTTCAGAAGGCATTACACTAGGTACAATTGAGATAGCATTACACTAGTTATATTTGGGATGCCATTACACTAGGTACATTTCGGAAGTCATTGCAATAGTAACATTTGGGATGGTATTACACTAGTTACACTTGGGATGGCGTTACACTAGGTACATTTGGTGTGGCATTACACTAGGTACATTTGGAAAGGTGTTACAATAGTTAAATTTGGGGTGGCATTACGTTAGGTACATTTGGGATGGCATTACACTAGGTACATTTGGGAAGCCATTACAATAGTTACATTTGGGATGGCATTACACTAGGTACATTTGGGAAGGCATTACACTTTATTTGGGATGGCATTACAGTAGTTATGTTTGGGATGGCATTACACTGGGTACATTTGGAAAGTCATTACAATAGTTACATTTGGGGTAGCAATACAGTAGTTACATTTGGGATGGCATTACACTATATTTGTGGTGGCATTACACTAGGTACATTTGGGAAGGCATTACAATAGTTACATTTGTAATGGCATTACACTAGTTACATTTGGGATGGGATTACACTGGGTACATTTTGGAAGACATTACAGTTGCTACATTTGAGATGGCATTACACTAGATACATTTGGAAAGGCATTACAATAGTTACATTTGGGAAGGCATTGGAATAGTTGCATTTGGGATGGGATTACACTAGGTACATTTGGGAAAGTTTTACACTAGGTACATTTGGGAAGGCATTAATCTAGGTATATTTGAAAACGCATTATTTACCTTTGGGATGGCATTGTACTAGGTACATTTGTGATAGCATTACTAGTTATATTTGGGATGGCTTTACACTAGGTACATTTGAGATTGCATTACTAGGTATATTTGGGATGTCATTATCATGAGTACATTTCTGATGGCTGTACACTAGGTACATTTGGGAAGGCAATACACTAGGTACATTTGGGAAGGCATTACATCACATACATTTGAGATGGCATTACACATGGCACATTTCTGTAGACATTGCATTTCAGTAGGCATTTAGGATAGCATTGCACTAGTTAAATTTGGGAAGGCATTACACTAG
Organism: Protopterus annectens; assembly: GCF_019279795.1. NCBI lineage: Eukaryota > Metazoa > Chordata > Ceratodontiformes > Protopteridae > Protopterus > Protopterus annectens. The sequence continues at coordinate 40,332,530 of NC_056743.1, read as the reverse complement.
ATACATTTGGGAAGGCATTACATTAGGTACATTTGGAATGGTCTTACATTAGGTACATTTGGGAAAGCATTACATTAGGTACATTTGGGAAGGCATTACACAAGGTATATTTAGGAAGGCATTAAACTAGATTCATTTGGGATAGCATTACACTAGTTAAATTTGTGATAGCATTACATTAGGTACATTTGGGAAGGCATTGCACTAGGCTCATTTGGGATGGCATTACGCTAATTACACTTGAGATGGCATTGCACTAGATACATTTGGGAAGGGATTATACTAGTTCATTTGAGAAAGCATTACACTATTTACATTTGAGGTGGCATTACACTAGTTACATTTGGGATGGCATTACACTAGGTACATTTGGGAAGACATTATAGTACTTAAATTTGGGATAGCTTTACACTAGTTTAATTTCAGAAGGCATTACACTGGTTATATTTGGGAAGGCATTGCACTGGTTAAATTTGGAATGGCAACACTCTAGCTACATTTGGGATGGCAATGCAGTAGGTACATTTCAGATAGCATTACAGTAGTCACACTTGGGATGGCATTACACTAGGTACCTTTTGGAAAGCATTGCACTAGGTTCATTTGGGATGGCAATATACTAGTTACATTTGGGATGGCATTGCATTAGGTACATTTGGGATAGCATTACACTAGGTACAATTTGGCAGGTATTACACTAGGTACATTTGGGAAGGCATTACACTAGCTATAGTTGGGAAGGGATTATAATAGTTACATCTGGGATAGCATTACCCTAGTTGCATTTGGAATGGCATGACACTAGTTACATTTGGGATAGCACTGCACTAGGTACATTTAGGATAGCATTAAACTAGTTTCATTGCAGATGGCATTACACTAGTTATATTTGTAATGGCATTATACTAGTTACATTTGGGATGGCATTCCACTAGTTACATTTTTGGGAAGACATTACACGCAGTACATTTGGGATAGCATTACACTAGTTAAATTTGGTGTGTTATTACACTAGTTACATTTGGGAAGGCATTAGACTAGGTGCATTTGGGATGGCATTATACTATGTACATTTGGGGTGGAATTACAATAGTTACATTTGATAAGCATTACACTAGGTACATTTCAGATACCATTATACTAGTTACAGTTGTGATGGTATTATACTAGATATGTTTGGGATAGCATTACACTAGGTACATTTGACATGGCATTATACTGGTTACATTTGGGGTGGCATTACACTAGTTATATTTGGGGTGGTATTATACTAGTAATATTTGGGATAGTATTGCACTAGTTTCATTTGGGATGGCATTACACAATTTACATTTGGTGTGGCATTACACAATTTACATTTGGTGTGGCATTAGACTAGGTACAGTGTTTATTTTATTTTTATTTATTTACATTTATTGATTGGGAGTGTCCGACTGGACGTAGGTCCATTTTCAGTGAAGGCCCACGGAGAAAAGCTCCACAGTTAAAATAAACAGACAGTAGTTACACTGGATTTACATAGTGATTAACAGTTTGATTAACATAGCTATTAATTACAAACATAGTTACAGATGAAGAACACAGAACATTTGGGAAGGCATTACAATACTTATGTTTGGGCTGGCATTACAATAGGTATATTTGGGATGGTGTTATACTAGGTACATTTGGGATGGTATTGCACTAGATACATTTTGAATGGAATTTTACTAGGTACATTTGAGAGGTGAATACACTAGGTACATTTTGGAAGTCTTTACACTAGGTACATTTGGGATGGCATTACATTAGGTGTATTTGGGAAATAATTACACTAGATACATTAGGGAAGGCATTGCACTAGTTACATTTGAGAAGGCATTACAATAGTACATTTGGGGTGAAATTGCAGTAGGTATACTTTAGATAGCATTACACTAGTTACCTTTGGGAAGGCATTACACTAGCTATATCTGGGATGGCATTACACTAGGTACATTTGGGATAAACATTACACTAGTTACATTTGGGATGGCATTACACTAGATACAGTTGGGATGGCATTACATTAGGTACATTTGGGATAGTACTGCCCTAGATACATTTGGGATGGCATTACACTAGTTACATTTGGGACAGCATTACACTAGGTACATTTTCGTAGGCGTTACACATTGGATGGCATTACACTAAGTACAATTGGGATAGCATTACACTAGTTATATTTGGGATGTCATTACTCTAGGTATATTTTGGAAGCCATTGCAATAGTAACATTTGGGGTGGCATTACACTAGTTACATTTGGTGTGGCATTACACTAGGTACATTTGAGAAGGTGTTTCAGTAGTTACATTTGGGGTGGCATTACATTAGGTACATTTGGGATGGCATTACACTAGGTACATTTGGGAAGCCATTACAATAGTTACATTTGGGGTGGCATTACACTAGTTACATTTGGGATGGCATTACACTAGGTACATTTGGGGTGGCATTACACTATATTTGGGATGTCATTACACTAGGTACATTTTGGAAGGAATTACACTGAGTACATTTGGGATGGCATTACATTAGGTACATTTGGAAAGGCATTACACTAGCTCCAGTTGGGAAGGTATTATACTAGATACATTTGGGATGGCATTACACTTAGTAGATGTGGCATGGAATTACACTAGCTACATTTGAGAAGGCATTACAATAGTTACATTTGGAGTGGCATTACAGTAGGAACATTTGAGATGTCATTACACTAGGTTCATTTGGGAAGCCATGACAATAGTTACATTTGGGGCGGCATTACACTAATTACATTTGGGATGGCATTACCCTAGGTACATTTGGGGTGGAATTACACTATTTTTGGGGTCGCTTTACACTAGGTACATTTGGGAAAGCATTACAATAGTTACATTTGGGATGGCATTACACTGGATACAATTTGCATGGCATTACACTATATTTGTGGTGGCATTACACTAGGTACATTTGGGAAGGCATTACACTAGTTACATTTGGGAAGGCATTACACTAGCTACATTTGGGATGGCATTACACTAGGTACATTTGGAAAGGCATTAGAATAGTTGCATTTGGGATGGAATTACACTAGTTACATTTGGGAAGGCATTGCAATAGTTACATTTGGGAAGGCAGTAGAATAGTTGCATTTGGAATGGAATTACACTAGGTACATTTGGGAAGGCATTACAATAGGTATATTTGTGAAGGCATTACACTGTTTTCCTTTGGGATGGCATTGCACTAGGTACATTTGTGATAGCATTATACTAGTTACATTTGGGATGACATTACACTAAGTACATTTGGGATGGCATTACACAACTTACATTTGGGAAGGCATTACTCTAGTTACATTTAGGAAGGCATTACTCTCGTTACATATGGGAAGGCATTATAGTACTTATATGTGGGATAGTATTACACTAGTTTCATTTCAGAAGGCAATGCACTGGTTACATTTGGGATGGCAACACACTAGCTACATTTGGGATTGTGATGCAGTAGGTACATTTGGGATAGCATTACACTAGGTTCATTTGGGAAGACATTCTACTAGGTACATTTTGGAAGATCTTACAGTTGTTACATTTGTGATGGCTTTACACTAGCTACATTTGGAAAGGCATTACACTAGGTAAATTTGGGAAGGCATTACAATAGTTACATTTGGAAAGGCATTAGAATAGTTGCATTTGAGATGGAATTACACTAGGTACATTTGGGAAGGCATTCATCTAGGTATACTTGAGAAGACATACTATTTACATTTGGGATGGCATTGCACTAGGTACATTTGTGATAGCATTATACTAGTTAGGTTTGTGATGGCATTACACTAGGTACATTTGGGAAGGCATTGCACTATGTACATTTGAGATTGCATTACTATTATATTTGGGATGGCATTATAATGAGTACACTTGGGATAGCTTTACACTAGGTACATTTGAGATTGCATAATTAGTTATATTTGGAATGGAATTATAATGGGTACATTTTGGATGGCTTTACACTAGGTACATATGGGAAAGCACTACACTAGGTACATTTGAGAAGGCATTACACCACTTACATTTGAGATGGCATTACACAAGTTACATTTCTGTAGACATTGCATGTCAGTAGGCATTTGGGATAGCATTACACTAGTTACATTTGGGAATGCATTACACTAGGTACATTTGGGAAGGCATTATATCAGGTACATTTGGAATGGTCTTACCCTAGGTACTTTTTGGACGGTATTACATTAGTTACATTTGGGATGGCATTACAGTAGTTACATTTGGGACTGCATTACACTAGGTAAATTATGGATGGTATTGCAATAGATACCTTTGGGAAGGTATTACCTTAGGTACATTTGGGAAGGCATTACACTAGTTAAATTTGTGATAGCATTATATTAGGTACATTTGGGAAGGTGTTACACTAGGCTCGTTTGGGATGGCATTACACTTGTTACATTTGGGATGGAATTACACAACTTACATTTGGGAAGGCATTACTCTAGTTACATTTGGGAAGGCATTACTCTAATTACATTTGGGAAGGCATTATAGTACTTATATTTGGGATAGCATTACATTAGTTTCATTTCAGAAGGCATTGCACTGGTTACATTTGGGATGACAACACACTAGCTACATTTGGGATTGTGATGCAGTAGGTACATTTGGGATAGCATTACACTAGGTTAATTTGGGAAGCGATTATACTAGTTCATTTGAGATGGCATTGCACTAGGTACATTTGGGGTGGCATTAAACTAGTTACATTTGGGAAGGCATTACACTAGTTACATTTGGGATGACATTAAACTAGGTACATTTGCGAAGGCATTATAGTACTTAAAATTGGGATAGCATTACACTAGTTTCATTTCAGAAGGCATTCCACTGGTTACATTTCAGAAGGCATTGCACTGGTTACATTTGGGATGGCAACACACTAGCTACATTTGGGATGGTAATGCAGTAGGTACATTTCAGATAGCATTACAGTAGTCACATTTGGGATGGCATTGCATTAGGTACATTTGGGATAGCATTAAACTAGTTACATTTGGGAAGGCATTACACTAGCTACATTTGGGATGGTGTTACACTAGGTACATTTGGCAAGGCATTATAATAGTTACATTTGGGATAGAATTACACTAGTTGCATTTGGAATGACATGACACTAGTTACATTTGGGATAGCACTGCACTAGGTACATTTAGGACAGCATTACACTAGTTTCGTTGCAGATGGCATTGCACTACTTATATTTAGTATGGAATTATACTAGTTGCATTTGGGATGGCATTGCAATAGTTACATTTGGGAAGACATTACACTAGTTACATTGTTGATGGCATTACACTAGGTACATTTGGGATGGCAGTGCACTAGATATATTGGAAAGGCATTGCACTTGTTACATTATGTATGGCATTGCACTAGGGACAATTGGGATGGTATTGCACTAGTTACATTTGGGATGGCATTACACTAGCTATATTTGATGTTATTATACTAGGTACATTTGGGATGGCATTATACTAGGTACATTTGGGATGGCATTATACTAGGTACATTTGGGGTGGAATTACAATAGTTACATTTGATAAGCATTACACTAGGTACATTTCAGATGTCATTATACTTGTAACATTTGTAATGGTATTATACTAGATATGTTTGGGATAGCATTACACTAGGTACATTTGACATGGCATTATACTGGTTACATTTGGGGTGGCATTACACTAGTTAAATTTGGGGTGGCATTATACTAGTAACATTTGGGATGGTATTGCACTAGTTTCCTTTTAGATGGCAATACACAAGTCACATTTGGTGTGGCATTAGAATAGGTACATTTCGGAAGGCATTATACTAGTTACACATAGGATGGCATTACACTAGGTACAATTTGGAAGTCATTGCAATAGTAACATATGGGGTGGCATTATACTAGTTACATTTGGGATGGCATTACACCATCTACATTTGGGATGGTACTGCACTAGATATATTTGGGATGGCATTACACTAGGTACATTTGGTGTGGCATTACAGTTCCTACATTTAGGAAATTGTTACAGTAGTTACATTTTGGGTGGAATTACATTAGGTACATTTGGGATGGCATTACACTAGGTACATTTGGGGTGGCCTTACACTATATTTGGGATGTCATTACACTAGGTACGTTTTTGGAAGGCATTTCACTGAGTACATTTGGGATGGCATTACACTAGGTACATTTGGGAAGCCATTACAATAGTTACATTTGGGGTGGCATTACACTAGGTACATTTGGGGTGGCTTTACACTATATTTGGGATGTCATTACACTAGCTACGTTTTGGAATGCATTACACTGAGTACATTTGGGGTGGCATTGCATTAGGTACATTTGGGAAGGCATTACACTAGTTCCATTTGGGAAGGTATTACACTAGATACATTTGGGATTCATAGGTTCATAGGTACATTTGGGAGGGCATTTATAAGCCTAGCCCATAGTTTTGTGGCTTCACATTTGGAGAAACTATGCCCATTATTTTGCTGTGCCTCTGTCGAGCAGTGACACTGAGGTAACCCTGGGGTGTATCATCCATTGGTCAGATTCATTGAAGGCCAGCGAGGTGCTCTGCCTCACATAAACCGGCATTACACTTGATACATGTGGCATGGAATTACACTAGCTACATTTTGGAAGGCATTACAATAGTTACAGTTGGAGTGGCATTACAGTAGGTACATTTGGGATGTCATTACACTAGGATCATTTGTGAAGCCATGACAATAGTTAGTTTTGGGGTGGCACTAGGCCCATATGGGATAGCGGATAGCATTACACTAGTTACATTTGGGATGGCATTACCCTAGGTACATTTGGGGAGGTACATTACACTAAGTACATTTGGGAAGGTATTGCAATAGTTATATTTGTAATGGCATTACAAAAGTTACGTTTGGGATTGCATTAGACGTGGTACATTTGGAAAGTCATTAAAATAGTTACTTTTGGGTTGGCAATACAGTATTTACATTTGGGATGGCATTACACTGGATACAATTTGTGTGGCATTATATTTGTGGTGGCATTACACTAGGTACATTTTGGAAGGCATTACAATAGTTACAATTGGGAAGGCATTAGAATAGTTGCATCTGGAATGGAATTACACTAGGTACATTTGGGAAAGCATTACAATAGGTACATTTGAGATAGTATTACACTAGCTACATTTGGGATGACATTAATCTAGGTATATTTGAGAAGGCATTACACTATTTACCTTTGGGATGACATTGTACTAGTTACATTTGTGAGAGCATTATACTAGTTATGTTGAGATGGCATTACACTACATTTGTGAAGCATTACACTATTTACATTTGACAGTGCATTACAAGTTATATTTGGAATGGCATTATAATGGGTACATTTGGGAAGGCATTATACTGGGTACATTTGAGATTGCATTACTAGTTATATTTGGGATGGCATTATAATGGGTACAATTGGGATGGCGTTACACTAGGCACATTTGGGAAAGCATTACACCACTTTCATTTGAAATTGCATTAAGCAAGGTACATTTCTGTAGACATTACATTTCACTAGGCATTTGGGAGAGGATTACACTAGTTACATTTGGAAAGGCATTACATTATGTACATTTGGAATGGTCTTAAACTAGGTACCTTTGGAAAGGCATTACAGTAGTTACATTTGGGATGGCATTACACTACTATTTGGGATGGCATTACACTAGTGACATTTGGGATTGTATTACACTAGCTACATTTAGGAAGGCATTACAATAGTTACATTTGGGGTGGTATTACACTAGGTACATTTGGGGTGGCATTACACTATATTTGGGATGTCATTACACTAGGTACATTTTGGAAGGCATTACACTGAGTACATTTGGGATGGCATTACATTAGGTACATTTGGGAAGGCATTACACTAGTTCCATTTGGGAAGGTATTACACTAGATACATTTGGGATGGCATTACACTTGGTACATGTGGCATGGCATTACACTAGCTACATTTGGGAAGGCATTACAATAGTTACATTTGGAGTGGCATTACAGTAGGTACATTTGGGATGGCATTACACTAGGATCATTTGGGAAGCCATGACAATAGTTAGTTTTGGGGTGGGATTACATTTGGGATGGCATTACCCTAGGTACATTTGGAGTGGTATATTTTGGGTTCTTTTACACTAGGTACATTTGGGAAGGCATTACAATAGTTACATTTGGGATGGCATTACAATAGTTATGTTTGGGATGGCATTAGACTAGGTACATTTGGAAAGTCATTACAATAGTTACATTTGGGTTGGCAATACAGTAGTTACATTTGGGATGGCATTACACTGGATACAATTTGTGTGGCATTATATTTGTGGTGGCATTACACTAGGTACATTTTGGAAGGCATTACAATAGTTATGTCTGTGATGGCATTACACTAGTTACATTTGGGATGGCATTACACTTGGTACATTTGGGAAGGCATTACAATAGTTACAATTGGGAAGGCATTAGAATAGTTGCATCTGGAATGGAATTACACTAGGTACATTTGGGAAAGCATTACAATAGGTACATTTGAGATAGTATTACACTAGCTACATTTGGGATGACATTAATCAAGGTATATTTGAGAAGGCATTACACTATTTACCTTTGGGATGGCATTGCACTAGTTACATTTGTGAGAGCATTATACTAGTTATGTTGGGATGGCATTAGACTACATTTGTGAAGCATTACACTAGGTACATTTGAGAGTGCATTACTAGTTATATTTGGGATGGCATTATAATGGGTACATTTGGGATGGCTTTACACTAGGTACATTTGAGATTGCATTACTAGTTATATTTGGGATGGCATTATAATGGGTACATTTGGGATGGCGTTACACTAGGTACATTTGGGAAGGCACTGCACTAGGTACATTTGGGAAGGCATTACACCACTTACATTTGAGATGGCATTAAGCAAGGTACATTTCTGTAGACATTACATTTCACTAGGCATTTGGGATAGGATTACACTAGTTACATTTGGGAAGGCATTACATTATGTACATTTGGAATGGTCTTACACTAGGTACCTTTGGAAAGGCATTACCATAGTTACATTTGGGATGGCATTACACTACTATTTGGGATGGCATTACACTAGTGACATTTGGGATTGTATTACACTAGGTACATTTGGGATGGTATTGCACTAGATACTTTTGGGATGGTATTACACTAGGTTCATTTGGGAAGGCATTACACTAGGTACAATTGGGAAGGCATTACACTAATTGCATTTGGGATGGTATTGCTATGGTTACATTTGGGATAGCATTACACTAGTTACATTTGGGATGGCATTACACTAGTTACATTTGGGAAGGCATTACTTTAGGCATATTTGGGAAGGCATTAGACTAGGTAGATTTTGGATGGCATTGCGCTAGATACATTTGAGAAGGCATTACACTAGGTACATTTGGGATGGCCTTGCACTAGGTATTTCTGGGGATGGCCTTGCACCAGGTATTTCTGGGAAGGCATTACACTAGGTACATTTGGGATGACAGTGAAGTAGGTACATTTGGTGTGACATTAGACTAGTTACATTTGGGATGGCATTACAGTAAGTACATGTGGGAAGGGATTTCAGTAGTTACATTTGGGATGTCACTACCCTAGGTACATTTGGAATGGCATTACACTAGTTACATTTGGGACAGCATTACACTAAGTACACTTGAAAAGGCATTACACTAGGTACATTTGGCATAGCATTACACTATGTAAATTTGGCATGGCATTACACTAGGTACATTTGGGAAGGCATTACACTAGGTACATTTGGGAAGGCATTACACTAGGTACACTTGGGAAGGCATTCCACTAGGTATATTTGAGAAGGCATTACAAAAGTTACCTTTGAGATGGCATTGCACTAGTTACATATGGGAAGGCATTACACTAGGTACATTTGGGATGGTATTACACTAGTTACATTTGGGAAGGCATTACTAGTTACATTTGGGATGGCATTACACTAGTTACATTTGGGATGGCATTACACTAGGTACATTTGGGAAGGGATTATACTAGTTCATTTGGGATAGCATTACACTATTTACATTTGGGATGGCATTGCTCTAGATACATTTTTGGTGGCATTACACTAGTTATATTTGGGAAGGCATTACACTAGTTACATTTGGGTTGGCATTACACTATGTACATTTGTGAAGGCATTACACTAGGTACTTTTAAGATGACATTACACTAGGTACATTTGGAAGGGCATTACACTAATTACACTTGGGATGGCATTACACTAGTTGCATTTGGGGTGGCATTACACTTGTTCATTTGGGATGACAGTGAAGTAGGTACATTTGGTGTGACATTAGACTTGTTACATTTGGGATGGCATTACACTAGGTACATTTGGGAAGGGATTTCAGTACTTACATTTGGGAAGGCATTACACTAGCTACAATTGGGATAGTATTGCACTAGGTACATTTGGGACAGCATTACACTAAGTACACTTGGAAAGGCATTACACTAGGTACATTTGGGATAGCATTACACTAGGTACATTTGGGAAGGCATTACACTAGGTTCACTTGGGAAGGCATTCCACTAGGTATATTTGAGAAGGCATTACAATAGTTACATTTGTGATGGCATTACACTAGTTACATATGGGAAGGCATTACACTAGGTACATTTGGGATGGCATTACACTAGTTACATTTGGGAAGGCATTACACTAGTTACATTTGGGATGGCATTACCCTAGGTACATTTGGGGTGGTATCACACTATATTTTTGGTCCTTTTACACTAAGTACATTTGGGAAGGCATTACAATAGTTATATTTGGGATGGCATTACAATAGTTACGTTTGGGATGGCATTAGACTAGGTACATTTGGAAAGTCATTACAATAGTTACATTTGGGTTGGCAATACAGTAGTTACATTTGGGATGGCATTACACTGGATACAATTTGTGTGGCATTATATTTGTGGTGGCATTACACTAGGTACATTTTGGAAGGCATTACAATAGTTACATTTGGGATGGCATTACACTAGTTACATTTGGGATGGCATTACACTAGGTACATTTGGGAAGGCATTACAATAGTTACATTTGGGAAGGCATTAGAATAGTTGCATTTGGGATGGAATTACACTAGGTACATTTGGGAAGGCATTACAATAGGTACATTTGGGATAGTATTACACTAGGTACATTTGGGATGGCATTAATCTAGGTATATTTGAGAAGGCATTACACTATTTACCTTTGGAATGGCATTTCACTAGTTACATTTATGATAGCATTATACTAGTTACATTGGGATGGCATTACACTACATTTGGGAAGGCATTACACTAGGTACATTTGAGATTGCATTACTAGTTATATTTGGGATGGCATTATAATGGGTACATTTGGGAAGGCATTATACTAGGTACATTTGAGATTGCATTACTAGTTATATTTGGGATGGCATTATAATGGGTACATTTGGGATGGCGTTACACTAGGTACATTTGGGAAGGCACTGCACTAGGTACATTTGGGAAGGCATTACACCACTTACATTTGAGATGGCATTACACAAGGTACATTTCTGTAGACATTACATTTCACTAGGCATTTGGGATAGGATTAGACTAGTTACATTTGGGAAGGCATTACATTATGTACATTTGGAATGGTCTTACATTAGGTACCTTTGGAAAGGCATTACCGTAGTTACATTTCGGATGGCATTACACTAGTTACATTTGGGATGGCATTACACTAGTTACATTTGGGATTGTATTACACTAGGTACATTTGGGATGGTATTGCACTAGATACATTTGGGATGGCATTACACTAGGTTCATTTGGGAAGGCATTACACTAGGTACAATTGGGAAGGCATTACACTAATTGCATTTGGGATGGTATTGCTATGGTTACATTTGGGATAGCATTACACTAGTTACATTTGGGATGGCATTACACTAGTTACATTTGGGAAGGCATTACACTAGGTACATTTGGGATGGCATTACACTAGGTACATTTGGGAAGGCATTACACTAGGTACATTTGGGATGGCATTACACTAGGTACATTTGGGATGGCATTACACTAGGTACATTTGGGAAGGCATTACACTAGTTACATTTGGGATGACATTACACTAGGTACATTTGGGATGGCATTACACTAGTTACATTTGGGATGGCATTACAGTAGTTACATTTGGGATGGCATTACACTAGTTACATTTGGGATAGCATTACACTAGGTACATTTGGGAAGGCATTACACTACATTCATTTGGGATAGCATTACACTAGTTAAATTTGTGATAACATTACATTAGGAACATTTGGGAAGGCATTACACTAGGTCCATTTGGGATCGAATTACACTAGGTACATTTGGGAAGGCATTACACTAATTGCATTTGGGATGGTATTGCTCTAGTTACATTTGGGATGGCATTACACTAGTTACATTTGGGAAGGCACTACTTTAGGCACATTTGGGAAGGCATTAGACTAGGCAGATTTTGGATGGCATTGCACTAGATACGTTTGAGAAGGCATTACACTAGATACATTTGGGATGGCATTGCACTAGGTATTTCTGGGAAGGCATTGCACTAGGTCCATTTGACAAGGCATTATAATAGGTACATTTGGGAAGGCATTATAAATGAAATATTTGGAATAGCATTACACTAGTTACATCTGGGGTGGTATTACACTAGGTACATTTGGGAAGGCATTACACTAGGTACATTTGGGATAGCATTACAGTAGTTACATTTGGAATTACATTACACTAGGTGCATTTGGGGTGGCATTACACTATTTATATTTGTGGTGGCATTACACTATTTATATTTGTGGTGGCATTACACTAGGTACATTTGGGGAGTGATTACAATAGTTACATTTGGGGTTTCATTACACTAGGTACATTTCAGAAGGTATTACACTATGTACATTTGGGATGGCATTGCACTAGTTACATTTGTGATGGCATTACACTAGGTACATTTGTTCAGGCCTTACAATAGTTACATTTGGGATGACATTACACTAGGTACATTTGGGATGGCATTACACTAGGTACATTTGGGAAGGCATTACACTAGTTACATTTGGGATGGCATTACACTAGGTACATTTGGGATGGCATTACACTAGGTACATTTGGGATGGCATTACACTAGGTACATTTGGGAAGGCATTACACTAGGTACATTTGGGATAGCATTACACTAGATACATTTGGGATGGCATTACACTAGGTACATTTGGGAAGGCATTACACTAGTTTCATTTGGGATGGCATTACATTAGGTACATTTGGGATGGCATTACACTAGTTACATTTGGGATGGCATTACACTAGTTATATTTGGGATGGCATTACACTAGGCACATTTGGGTGAGCATTACACTAGGTCCATTTGGGATGGCATTACACTAGTTACATTTGAGATGGCATTACACTATGTACATTTGGGAAGGCATTACACTAGTTTCATTTGGGATGGTGTTACACTAGGTACATTTGGGATGGCATTACACATTTTGGAAGGTATTTCACTAGGTACATTTTGGAAGGGATTACACTAGTTACATTTGGGGTGACATTACACTAGGTACATTTGGGAAGGCATTACAATAGTTACATTTGGGAGGCATTACATTTTGGAGGTCATTACAATAGTATACATTTGGGGTGGTAATGCACTAGTTACATTTGGGTGGCATTACACTAGTTACATTTAGAATGGCATTACACTAGGTACATTTGGGAAGGTATTACACTAGGTACATTTGGGATGGCATTACACTAGGTACATTTGGGATGGCATTACACTAGGTACATTTGGGAAAGCATTACACTAGGTACATTTGAGAAGGCATTACACTATTTATATCTGTGGTGGCATTACACTATTTATATTTGTGTTAGCATTACACTAGGTACATTTGGGGAGTGATTACAATAGTTACATTTGGGGTTTCATTACACTAGTTACATTTTGGAAGGTATTACACTATGTACATTTGGGATGGCATTACACTAGTTACATTTGTGGTGACATTACACTAGGTACATTTGTTCAGGCATTACAACTGTTACATTTGGGTGACATTACACTAGTGACATTTTGGATGGCAATATATTAGGTAAATATGGGAAGGCATTGCAATAGTTACATTTGGCATGGCATGACACTAGTTACATATTGGAAGTCATTACAATCGGTACATTTGGGATGGCATTACACTAGGTACATTTTTGAAGGGATTACACTAGTTTATTTGGGATAGCATTACTATTTACATTTGGGAAGGTATTACACTAGGTACATTTGGGAATGTATTACACTAGTTACATTTGAGTTGGCATTACACTATGTACATTTTTGAAGGCATTACACTAGGTGCATTTGCAATGACATTACACTAGGTACATTTGGAAGGGCATTACACTAATTACACTTGGAATGGCATTACACTAGTTGCATTTGGAGTGGCCTTACACTAGGTACATTTGGGATGATATTGCACTAGATACATTTGGGATGACATTACACTAGTTACATTTCAGAATGTATTACACTAGGTACATTTGGGAAGGCATTACACTAGTTACATTTGGGATGGCATTACACTAGGTACATTTTGGATGGCATTACACTAGTTACATTTGGGACAGCATTACACTAAGTACATTTGGGAAGGCATTACACTAGGTACATTTGGGATAGCATTACACTAGGTACATTTGGGATGGCATTACACTAGGTACATTTGGGAAGGCATTACACTAGGTACATTTGGGAAGGCATTACACTAGTTACATTTGGGATGGCATTACACTAGTTACATTTGGGATGGCATTACATTAGGTACATTTGGGATGGTGTTACACTAGTTACATTTGGGAAGGCATTACACTAGGTACATTTGGGAAAGGATTATACTAGTTCATTTTGGATAGCATTACAATATTTACATTTGGGATGGCATTGCACTAGGTACATTTGGGGTGGCATTACACTAGTTACATTTGGGAAGGCATTACACTAGTTACATTTGGGATGGCATTACACTAGGTGCATTTGGAAAGGCATTATAGTACTTAAATTTGGGATAGCATTACACTAGTTTTATTTCAGAAGGCATTACACTGGTTACATTTGGGAAGGCATTGCACTGGTTACATTTGGGATGGCAACACACTAGCTACATTTGGGATGACAATGCAGTAGGTACATTTCTGATAGCATTACAGTAGTCACATTTGGGATGGCATTACACTAGGTACATTTCAGAAAGTATTGCACTAGGTTCATTTGGGATGGCAATATACTAGTTACATTTGGGATGGCATTGCATTAGGTATATTTGGGATAGCATTACACTAGGTACATTTGGGAAGGCATTACACTAGCTACATTTGGGATGGCATTATGCTAGGTACAGTTGGGAAGGGATTATAATAGTTACATTTGGGATAGCATTATTCTAGTTGCATTTGGAATAGCATGACACTAGTTATATTTGGGATAGCACTGCACTAGGTACATTTAGGATAGCATTGCAGTAGTTTCATTGCAGATGGAAATACACTAGTTATATTTCATATGGCATTATACTAGTTACACTTGGGATGGCATTGCACTAGTTTCATTTGCTTTAGTTATATTTGGTGTGTTATTACACTAGTTACATTTGGGAAGGCATTAAACTAGGTACATTTGGGGTGGAATTACAATAGTTACATTTGCTAAGTATTACACTAGGTACATTTCAGATGCCATTATACTAGTAACATTTGTGATGGTATTATACTAGATACGTTTGGGATAGCATTACACTAGTTACATTTGACATGGCATTATACTAGTTATATTTGGGGTGGCAATATACTAGTAACATTTGGGATAGTAATACACTAGTTTCATTTGGGATGGCAATACACAAGTTACATTTGGTGTGGCATTAGATAAGGTACATTTCGGAAGGCATTACACTAGTTACACATAGGATGGCATTACACTAGGTACAATTGGGATAGCATTACACTAGTTATATTTGGGTTGTCATTATACTAGGTACATTTTGGAAGTCATTGCAATAGTAACATTTGTGGTGGCATTACACTAGTTACATTTGGGATGGCATTACACTATCTACATTTGGGATGGTATTGCACTAGATACATTTGGGATGGCATTACACTAGGTACATTTGGTGTGGCATTACACTAGTTACATTTAGGAAGGTGTTACAGTAGTTACATTTGGGGTGGAATTACATTAGGTACATTTGGGATGGCATTACACTAGGTACATTTGGGAAGCCATTACAATAGATACATTTGGGGTGGCATTACACTAGGTACATTTGGGGTGGCATTACACTATATTTGGGATGTCATTACACTAGGTATGTTTTGGAAGGCATTACACTGAGTACATTTGGGATGGCATTACATTAGGTACATTTGGGAAGGCATTACACTAGTTCCATTTGGGAAGGCATTACACTAGTTCTGTTTGGGAAGGTCTTACACTAGATACATTTCGGATAGCATTACACTTGGTACATGTAGCATGGCAATACACTAGCTACATTTGAGAAGGCATTACAATAGTTACTTTTGAAGTGGCATTACACTGGGTACATTTGGAAAATCATTACAATAGTTACATTTGGGTCATCAATGCAGTAGTTACATTTGGGATGGCAGTACACTAGATACAATTTGGATGGCATTATATTTGTGGTGGCATTACACTAGGTACATTTTGGAAGGCATTACAATAGTTACATTTGTGATGGCATTACACTAGTTACATTTGGGATGGCATTACACCAGGTACATTTGGGAAGGCATTACAATAGTTACATTTGGGAAGGCATTAGAATAGTTGCATTTGGAATGGAATTACACTAGGTACATTTGGGAAGGCATTACAATAGGTACATTTGGGATAGTATTACACTAGGTATATTTGGGAAGGCATTAATCTAGGTATATTTGAGAAGGCATTACACTATTTTCCTTTGGGATGACAGTGAAGTAGGTACATTTGGTGTGACATTAGACTAGTTACATTTGGGATGGCATTACACTAGGTACATTTGGGAAGGGATTTCAGTAGTTACATTTGGGAAGGCATTACACTAGTTACAATTGGGATAGTATTGCACTAGGTACATTTGGTATGATATTACACTAGTTACATTTGGGACAGCATTACACTAAGTACATTTGGGATAGCATTAAACTATGTACATTTGGGTTGGCATTAGACTAGGTACATTTTGGATAGCATTGCACTAGATACATTTGAGAAGACATTACACTAGGTACATTTGTGATGGCAATACACTCGGTACATTTGGGAAGGTATTACACTAGGCACATTTGGGATGGCATTACACTAGGTAAATTTGGGATGGAATTGCACTAGGTACATTTGGGATGGCATTGAACTAAGTACATTTGGGAAGGAATTACACTAGTTACAATTGGGATGGTATTGCACTAGTTACATTTGGATAGCATTACACTAGTTTCATTTGGGATGGCATTACACTAGGTCCATTTGGCAAGGCATTATAATGGGTACATTTGGGATAGCATTACACTAGTTACATCTGGGAAGGCATTACACTGGGTACATTTGGGATAGCATTACAGTAGTTACATTTGGAATGACATTACACTAGGTGCATTTGGGGTGGCATTACACTATTTATATTTGTGGTGGCATTACACTAGGTACATTTGGGGAGGGATGGCAGAAGTTACATTTGGGGTGGCATTACACTAGTTACATTTAGGAAGGCATTACACTAGGTACATTTGGGAATGCATTAAAATAGTTACATTTGGATGTTATTGCACTAGTTACATTTGGGGTGGCATTAGTCTATTTACATTTGGGATGGCATTACACTAGGTACATTTGGGGTGGCTTTACAGTATTTATATTTGGGGTGGAATTACACTAGGTAGATTTGGGATGGTATTGCACTAGGTATATTTCAGCTGGTATTACACTAGGTACATTTTGGGTGGCATTACATTAGTTACATTTAGGATAGAACTACACTAGGTACATTTGGGAGGTATTACAGTAGTTACATTTGGCGTGATATTACACTAGTTGCATTTGCAATGACATTGCACTAGGTGTATTTGGGGTGACATTACAGTAGTTACATTTGGGATGGCATTATACTAGTTACATTTGGGATGGTATTGCACTAGGTACATTTGGATAGCATTTCACTAGGTATATTAGTTATTTATTTATTTATTTTACATTTGTTGACCGGGAGAGTCCAACTCGATTACAAGTCCATTTTCAGTGGAGGCCTGGGGAGAAAAGCTCCAAGAGAACATTTTTACAAAACATAGTTTTAAGGACAGATTATTGACATGCAATTTTCATAGAAGAGACTTTAGCATGCATATTAACTGGCAGATAGGATACATTCATTCTCTAACAAGTTGATTTACTATAAAATGGTATATAGACCAAACAAAAAGAGCTGTCAAGGTCAGAATATTAGAACACTTTAGAGATATTCGGAAAAAAAAATTGGAGTGTCCTCTGGCAGATCATTTTTGCAAAGTACATGGGGGAGATGATTCCACCTTTTTCTTTAGCATTTTGTCAAGACCATTTCAAGTAAAAAGTGATGAGCTTAAGTAGAAATTGAATGTGCTTGAAAGCAAAATGATTCTAAACTATGGGACCTTGACACCCAGAGGGTTAAATTTAGAGGTAGATTATGTTTAAACTGTTCACATTTAGAATAAGTTTGAATAAATTATAGTATGTATTTATTAATATGTACAGTTTAATTTAAAGTAAAGAATTTTGTATTAAATATTGTATTGAATGTATGTGTTGGGATAGTTAAAAGACAAGTTAATGAAATATGTATGGGTCACTTTAATAACATGGGTTTAAGGCAATGGGATAGTTTAAGAAATGTATGGGTAATAGTATGATTAAATAATTGAATAATTAATGAATGAACCTTGTATAAATGTAGAATCCACAATGATGTATGTATCCTTGAAGGCAAGAGGCCGAGGTACCAGATCTTGTGGTGAAAGTAGAGAATTTATTTATTACCTTCGCTGCGTGTTTTTTTTTTCTTATTTTTTGTGAGCAGAAGTGTTTTACAATGTTACTACATGTCTTCTCCTGGTTTTGGTTGAGAAGGACAGACTTTTGACATACAATTTTCATAGAAGAGACTTTAACATACACATTAACTAGCAGATAGGATACATTCACTCTCTAACAAACTGATTTACTAAATGTTTTCTTCTGGTATTAGTTAAGTATGACAATTTGATTTACAGTATGTCTTCTCCTGGTTTTATTTGCTTATGGACAGCAGAACAGTGCTGGGGTAGTTATCCCTGAGAGATGGGATGAGCAGTAGATTAACAGTCCTAAGTGGATACAGTAATATGAGTGGTTACTTAGGTTTGGTGAGGTGTTATAATGAGACATTAGCCTGGGGGGATACAGGAGCACAAGCAATTATTTAAAAAGCGGGTTTTAACAAGTTTCTTGAACTGTGATGGGGATTTGTTTTCAGTTATGTGGGCAGGAAGGGAGTTCCAGGGTTTTGCTATATAGTGGCTGCAGACAGACTTGCCAGCTTCATTGTTATATTTAGTTACTTTGAGGAGATTTTGTGTGCTAGATCTTAAGGGCCTGGTGTTTGTATAGGGTTGCAAAAGATTTTGTAGGGCTGGGGTGTTTTCAGAGTTATATATTATTTTGTGGGCTAGTGATAGATGATTGAGTTGAAGTAGTAGCGGTAGTTCTAGCTAATTGAGTTTTTTAGGCATTCACAGTGATGTGTTCTGATGGGAGAGGTTGTGGAAAATGTGGATATCTTATTATAACCACTATCGAGTTTGTTTAGGCCAGTTTTGTGGAGATTTTAAGCACAGGGGGGCATAAAGTAGGGTAGATAGTAGGTGAGTTCTTGTTATTGTAGTTTTGGAGTGGTCAGTGAGGAATTTTTTATTGCGATACAGTAGACCAAGTTTTTATGTACTTTTTTATGGTTATAGAAATATGTAGGTCAAATCTAAAGTGATTATCTATTTTAACCCCTAAGAGTTTGGTATGATTTGTGGGGATGATTGTGGTTTTGTTAGAGGAGGAGATGAAGAAAGAATCAGTGGGAGGTGTGGCTCTGTGGGAGCTAAAGAGTACTAGCTTTGTTTTACTTGGGTTCAGAATGAGCCTTTGGTTTGTGACCCAAGTGTCTGCTAGGGAAAAGCATTCTTGTGTTAGGGAGTGAAGGATGTTAATTGATTTGGCTGCACATATTATGGTGGTATCATCTGCATATTGTACTATTGAGGCTTTAGGAATACTGTTTGTGAGCTGATTGGTGAAGAGAGTAAAGAGAAGTGGCCCAAGGATGGAGCCTTGGGGTACTCCTAGGGTGACTGGTAGGGGGGAGTTGGTCTTGCCACATTACAGCTTGTTTCATTCTGTCTCGGTAGTATTTGAACCAGGAGATGGCAGAGGTGGTAAGGTTTAGAATTGCTAGAGAGAGAAGGCATTTATTATGGTTAACCATATCGAATGCCTTCGATAAGTCAAGGAAGGTGACAGATACAAGTAGTCCATTGTTTCTGTGAGTATTGACAATGTTGGTGAATTCTATTTGGTGCAGTGCGGTGGTGGTGCTGTGGAAGGGTCTAAAGCCATGTTGTTGTGTTGCTATTAGATTATATTCTAGGAGATATTTCATTAGTTGCTTGTGTATTACCCTCGATAAAATTTTAGATAGAAGGGGTAGTATGGCTATACGGCGGTAGTTATTGAGTTCTAGGGAGGTTCCTCCTTTATGTAGAGGGATGATATGTGATATTTTCCATAGTTTGGGTACTATACACTCAGAGATGGATCTGTTAATTAGGATGAAGAGAGGATATGATATGGCTTCTGCAGCTAGCTGGAGGTATTCAGCGGGTAGTTTATCTGCAGCTAGAGATGTTGGTTTGAGCTTGAGGAGTAGTTTTTCAATGAATTTGGTTGGTTCTCGGTGGAAGGTGAACTTGGGGTAATTGTTAGTATGGGTGGGGGTGCATTTGCAGGAGTGGGGGTGTTGTCATAGGGTTAGTTGTTTGCAGGGTTTTGGATAGTTTTGGTAAAGTATTTATTAAATTGAGTTGGGATGTCTTCTTGGTTTTTATCTATTTTTGGGGTTGGGGTAGTTGTTTTTCCTGGTTGTAGAATAGAGTTAATTCATCATCTTCTTTCAGCTGTTCCTATTAGGGGTCGCCACAGCGGATCATCTGTTTCCATTTCTTCCTGTTCTCTGCATCATGCTCTTTCACACCAACCGCCTGCATGTCCTTTCTCACCACATCCATAAATCTCATCTTAGGCCTTCCTCTTTTCCTCTTATCTGGCAGCTTCATCCTTAGCATCCTTTTCCCAATATATCCAGCATCCCTCCTCAGCACATGTCCAAACCAACGTAATCTTGCCTCTCTTACTTTGTCTCCAAACTGTCCAACCTGAGCTGACCCTCTAATATACTGATTCTTAATCCTGTCCATCCTAGACACACCCAGTGCAAATCTTAACATCTTTAACTCTGCCACATCCAGCTCTGACTCCTGCCTTTTCGACAATGCTACCGTCTCCAACCCATATAACATAGCTGGTCTCACTACCCTCTTGTAGACCTTCCCTTTCACTCTAATTGGTACCCGTCTGTCACAAATCACTCCTGACACTCTTCTCCACCCATTCCACCCTGCCTGTACTCTCTTCTTCACCTCTCTTCCACACTCACCATTACTCTGAACTGTTGATCCCAAGTGCTTAAACTCATCCACCTTTACCAACTCTACTCCCTGCATCCTCACCATTCCTCTACCCTCCCTCTCATTTACACACATATATTCTGTTTTAGCCCTGCTGACCTTCATTCCTCTCCTCTCTAAAGCATATCTCCACCTCTCCAGGGTCTCCTCAACCTGGTCCCTACTCTCACTACATATCACAATGTCATCTGCAAACATCATAGTCCACGGGTCCTCCTGTCTAATCCCATCTGTCAACCTGTCCATCACCACTGCAAATAAGAAAGGGCTCAGAGCTGATCCTTGATGTAATCCCACCTCCACCTTAAACATATCTGTCACTCCCACCACAGTCCTCACCAATGTCACATTACCCTTGTACATATCCTGTACCACTTTTACATACTTCTCTGCCACTCCTGACTTCCTCATACAATACCACAACTCCTCTATAGGCACCCTGTCATATGCTTTCTCTAAGTCCACAAAGACACAATGCAACTCCTTCTGACCTTCTCTGTATTTCTCCAACACTGTCAGAGCAAATATTGCATCTGTAGTGCTCTTTCCTGGCATGAAACCATACTGCTGATCACTAATCATCACCTCCCTTCTTAACCTAGCTTCCACTACTCTTTCCCATAACTTCAAGCTGTGACTGATCAATTTTATCCCTCTGTAGTTACTGCAGCTCTGCACATCACCCTTATTCTTAAATATAGGCACCAAAACACGTTTTCTCCACTCCTCAGGCATCCTCTGACTTTCAAAAATTTCATTAAACAATCTGGTTAAAAATTCCACTGCCGTTTCTCCTAAGCACGTTCATGCTTCCACTGGTATGTCATCTGGGCCAACAGCCTTTCCATTCTTCATCCTCTTCATAGCTGTCCTTACTTCCTCCTTGCTAATCTGCTTCACTTCCTGATTCACTATCCCCACATCATCCAACCTTCTTTCTCTCTCATTCTCTTCATTCATCAGCCCTTCAAAGTACTCTTTCCATCTACTCAACACACTCTCCTCACTTGTGAGTACGTTTCCCTCACTGTCCTTTATCTCCCTTACCTGCTACACATCTTTCCCAGCTCTATCCCTCTGTCTAGCCAATCAGTACAGGTCATTTTCTCCCTCTTTAGTGACCAGTCTCTCATACAACTATCTATATGCCTTATCCTTAGCCTTCACCACCTCTCTCTTTGCCATGCACCTCATCATCTTATACTCATGTCTACTTTCTTCATATCTTTGACAATCCCACTTCTTCTTCACCAGCTTCTTCCTCTGTATACTCTCCTGTACTTCCTCATTCCACCACCATGTCTCCTTGTCCTCCTTCTTCTGTCTAGATGTCACACCAAGCACCTTCCTAGCAGTCTCCCTTACTAGCTCTGCTGTAGTTACCTAGCTATTTGGTAACTCTTCATTGCCTCCCAGTGCCTGTCTTAACTCTTCCCTGAACTCCACCTCACAATCACCCTTTTTTAACTTCCACCATTTAATCCTTGGCACTGCTTTCACACTCCTCCTCCACTTCTTGATCACCAACATCATCCTGCAGACCACCATTCCATGCTGCTTAACTACACTTTCCCCAGTCACCACTTTACAGTCTCCAATCTCCTTCAGACTGGCCCTTCTACATAGGATATAATCCACCTGTGTGCATCTTCCTCCACTCTTGTACGTCACCCTATGCTCCTCCCTCTTCTTAAAATACGTATTCACCACAGCCATGTCCATCCTTTTCACAAAATCCACAATTATCTGACCTTCTGCATTCCTCTCCTTAACACCATACCTACCCATCACTTCCTCGTCCCCTCTGTTCACTTCACCAACATGCCCATTGAAGTCCACTCCAATTACTAGTATCACACCCTTGGGTACACTCACCACCACTTCATCCAACTCACTCCAAAATTTTTCTTTCTCATCCATCGCACACCCAACTTGTGGAGCATATGCACTAACAACATTCATCATTACACCATCAATTTCAAGCTTCATAAACATCACTCTATTAGACACTCTCTTCACCTCCAAAACACTCTTGGCATACTGTTCCATTAGGATAACCCCTACCCCATTTCTTCTGCCATCCACACCATGATAGAATAGTTTGAACCCGCTTCCTCTACACTTGGCCTTACTTCCCTTCCATCTGGTCTCTTGCACGCACAATATATCAACCTTCCTTCTCTCCATCATATCAGCTAGCTCTCTCCCTATACCAGTCATACTGTCAACATTCAAAGTACCTACCCTCAGTACTACACTCCTAACCTTCCTCCTCTCTTTCTGCATTTGGGCATGCCTACCCCCTCCTCTTCTTCGGCCAACAGTAGCCCAATTTCTACCAGCACCCTGTTGGCTAACAGTACTGGTGGTGGTCGTTGTTAACCTGGGCCTTGACTGATCCAGTAGAATAGAGTTAATTGCTGCCCAAAATTTTTCTGGGTTGTTCCTGTGCTTATCCTGTAATTTTTGGTAGTAAGATGTTATGTCTGTTTTGGTGAGTTTTTTGGCTTTGTTACGTAGTTCAACGTATATTTGTTTGTTTGATTGGGATTTACTGTTGCAGTAGTTGGTCCAGGCCTTGTTTCTCTTTTTGAGGAGAGATTTTGTGTCTGGGGTTAACCAGGGGGCATATTTATTTTTAATTCTTGTTATTCTGGAGGAGGCATGATGGCTAAGGGTGTTTAAGAAGGTAGTTTTGAAATATAGTACTGCTTCATCAAGAGGCAGGTTTTTTAGGGGGGTCCAGTTACACATTTTTAGGTCATTTATAAAGTTGGAGTAGTTAAAATGTTTTTTGTTTCAAATTAGGTGCATGGATATTTGGGTCAGTTGTGGTGATTTAGATCTGAGTAAAAATGTGGCTTGGTGGTCACTCAGTTAGGGATATCAGCGATGGGTGGGATACGAGTATCCAATC
Source organism: Protopterus annectens (assembly GCF_019279795.1). NCBI lineage: Eukaryota > Metazoa > Chordata > Ceratodontiformes > Protopteridae > Protopterus > Protopterus annectens. The sequence goes on along the minus strand of NC_056743.1, from coordinate 40,307,623 downwards.
TAGTGTGGATTGGTGTTTGGTTCTCTTGTCTGTTCTTGTGGGGGAGGTGATGAGTTGGGTTAGGCCATGCAAGTTAATATGGGAGAGTGGGTTTTGACTGGTGCAGTTTTGCCAGTCAATATTGAGGTCTCCTAATACTACGCTTTCCTGGGGGAGGGTGTTAGATATCCATTCTAGTAGTTTTTCTGTAATGGGGATGTTGTTGCCTGGAGAGATGTAGCAGCCTATGATGTTGATGTGTTTGCTATCATTAAGTTTTAGTTTTGTTAAACGTTATCAAGGTCTCTGGTTGTTATGTCTACTTTATCAAGGATGAGGTGAGTTTTATGCATTATACCAACTGTGACGGTAGAGGAAGGAATTAGCTTGTTCAACTTGCAAAATAGCAAAAGATGTTCACCACCTGTGTACACCGATAAATGCAATAAAAATTGATACTCAAAGGCAGCAATAGCGTAATAAACTTTACTCAATAAACGCTTTCGTCAAAGACTTCTTCAGAATACATTTTAAAACCACCAACACTGTTTAAATAGCGTCAATGTTAATTAACATTCAATCATTCAATTAACACAAGTAAATTATTAAAAAAATACTACTTAAAAAGTCTCATTTCTACATTTTTATCAATAGATAGCTTGTTATTTTTCAAAAAGCATTTAATGTTAATGGAATCGTTTAAGCCCGGAGGCCTATCTGATTTTAACCTTATTTGCCATAGGGTCTCCCTTTGTTTGACGTAATTTTTAAAGTCGCCCCCCCTCAAATCTGATTGACAAACTTCTATCACTGAGAATAAAAATTTTTTAAAATTATGACAAACCAAGGAATGTTTGAATAGGGCATTAGTCTCATCCCTACATTTAATGCTATAAAGGTGTTCACGAATTCTTGTCTTCAAACATCTAGTTGTCATACCTACATAAAATGAGGTACAACTGCTACAAGAGCTGATGTATATGACTCCCTTGGTATTACAATTAACATACTGAGGTACTTCAAAAGTCCTATCCATTGTTCCTATTACTATGCATGGTCCTTGCAAAATAAATCTGCACATATTACATTGGAAGCAGGGGAACATACCTTTAGTTTTAATTTTATTAAATTCTAAAGCTTTGTTGTTGTTTTCTAAGGCTTTTTTAATGTTATAGGTGTTTCTTAAAATGAAATTGGGTTGCCCCCCCACTATTTTACTGATGTCAAGATTCCCCTGTAAAATTCTCCAATTTTTTGTCAAAATTTGTTTAATTTTGGTACTGTCAATGGTCATGTCTAAAGAACAGACTACTTTACTGTGTACTAGATTATTTATTGAACTTAAACCTAAAAAAGTGTCCTTATTATTCAGTATGGCTTGGTAATGAGTGTTTCGTTTATCTAACACTTCTTTTTTTGTGTCTTCTAAAAGCACAGTATTGTATCCCCTGTTAATAAACATGTTTGTGATGAGATCTATTTCATCATGTAAATCACTGTCCTTTGTGGTCATTCGACAGGCTCTTATAAATTGTCCCTTTGGTATGTTCTTTATTATGTGGGTTGGATGTCCGCTTTCTGTTGTCAACAATACAGTTGATTTTTTGAAATTTACTAAGGGAGAAACAGGTTTAAAAATTAGTTTCCTTGATGTTTCCTTTTGGTGGGACCCGCTAGAATTAAGGTTTCATAGCGGGATTTTTAGGAAAAAAACCTTCACAAATAGTTATCTTCATTTCCAAAGCGGACATCCAACCCACATAATAAAGAACATACCAAAGGGACAATTTATAAGAGCCTGTCGAATGACCACAAAGGACAGTGATTTACATGAGGAAATAGATTTTATTACAAACATGTTTATTAATAGGGGATACAATACTGTGCTTTTAGAAGACACAAAAAAAGAAGTGTTCGATAAACGAAACACTCATTATCAAGCCATACTGAATAATAAGGACACTTTTTTAGGTTCAGGTTCAATAAATAACCCAGTACACAGTAAAGTAGTCTGTTCTTTAGATATGACCATTGACATTACCAAAATTAAACAAATATTGAGAAAAAATTGGAGAATTTTACAGGGGAATCTTGACATCAGTAAAATAGTGGGGGGGGCAACCTAATTTCGTTTTAAGAAACACCTATAATATTAAAAAAGCCTTAGAAAATAACAACAAAGCTTTAGAATTTAATAAAATCAAAACGAAAGGTATGTTCCCCTGCTTCCAATGTAATATGTGCAGATTTATTTTGCAAGGACCCTGCATAGTAATAGGAACAATGGATAGGACTTTTGAAGTACCTCAGTATGTTAATTGTAATACCAAGGGAGTCATATACATCAGTTCTTGTAGCAGTTGTACCTCATTTTATGTAGGTATGACAACCAGATGTTTGAAGACAAGAATTCGTGAACACCTTTATAGCATTAAATGTAGGGATGAGACTAATGCCCTATTCAAACATTCCTTGGTTTGCCATAATTTTAAAAAAATTTTATTTTCAGTGATAGAAGTTCGTCAATCAGATTTGAGGGGGGGCGACTTCAAAAATTATGTCGAACAAAGGGAGACCCTATGGCAAATAAGGTTAAAATCAGATAGGCCTCCGGGCTTAAATGATTCCATTAACATCAAATGCTTTTTTAAAAAACAACAAGCTATCTATTGATAAAAATGTAGAAATGAGACTTTTTAAGTAGTATTTTTTTAATAATTTACCTGTGTTAATTGAATGATTGAATGTTAATTAACATTGACACTATTTAAACAGTGTTGGTGGTTTTAAAATGTATTCTGAAGAAGTCTTTGACGAAAGCATTTATTGAGTAAAGTTTATTACGCTATTGCTGCCTTTGAGTATCAATTTTTATTGCATTTATCGGTGTACACAGGTGGTGAACATATTTTGCTATTTTGCAAGTTGAACAAGCTAATTCCTTCCTCTACCGTCATAGTTGGTTCCAGTTTTTTGTGATTTTTATTTGGTTTTATGCATTATAGCATCACCTCCCCCTTTTTACCTATTCTGTCGCTACAAATTATATTGTAACCTGGTGCAGTGATTTCATTGTTGTGGTTGCCTGGTTTAAAACAAGTCTCTCTTAGCATGACTATCCCAGGTTGATAAATGGAGTGTAGTGCATGTAGGTCGTGGACTTTGTTTAGTATACTTCTGACATTTAAATTTAAAATGAGCAGCAAGGATGTGTCTGGGTGGAGTAGGGTATCATTCAGGTTAAGGGTTGTGGCTCTTAGATCTTGTGGGACTGGGTTTGGGTGTATATCAGCGCAGCTAACAAGTTGGGATCTAAGGTGAAAATAGAGTTTGAGTAGTTTGTTTAGGGTCTTAAAATTCTTTATAGTTGTTTGGGACTGGTAGTGTGATGGCTGCAATCTGTGTGCATAGTGGTGAATAAAGAAGGTTTGGAAATGGTATGGGACTAGTTGAGTGAAAGGATGTATCATAGTAGTGTTAGTGGAAGTAGTTTTTCTTGAGATGTGGGTAAAATTAACTTGTTTGTGGTGTTTGGTGATAGACGTTAGCAGTGAGAGGGTGGATATACCTAGAAGCAGTAGTAAGAGGTGTATGTATGTGGGTTTGGGTAGTTTGGGCATGGTTTGGTCTGGTTTGGTAATGAGTGAGAAATGTGCTTGGGATGGGGTGGGTGTGGTGGATGATGAGAGGTGTTGCTTATGATTGTAAGGTAGTTAATTGGTGAAATTGGGTGTGGTAGTATGATTGAGATGGGTGTGGCTTTGTAAGTGTGTGGTGTATAGCTATAAAGGTAATTAATGTGGGGGTTGGTGGGAATGGGGGTAGGGTAAGGGAGCAAAAGTGAGCCAGAACGCAGTGAGGGCGAATGGATTGGGGACCGCACTGGCTGGAGGAGTACTGCAAAAACAATCAGGTAAGGCTTCCTTAGTCTACCAGGCAGGTAGTAGCGCCTTTTTTTCTAGTTAGATAGAGTTTGCATGCTTTTTCTCTGTGTTTGATTCCCTATCTACTATTTTCTTTATATGCACTAAATGCTTGTTCTGGATTGTAGAACAACTTTATGGCTAAATGGGACTGGGCCAGGTAAGGACCGAGGTTTCTGGGTTCCCCTTAATGTCTAGGCTTGGGTGTTTTAATGTAGAAAAAGCCTATGTGGATGTAAGATTGCTGAGGTTTTGCAGCCATCTAGTGGTGCAAGTGGGGAAGTACACATGTGGGTAGGCAAAGACTGGGAGGGAGATAGAATGCACAGGTGATGGGTTTTGTCCGGGCGGTCTTCGCTAGCAAGTAGTACACATAGCTTATGTACTATACAGTAATAAAAATAGGTAAGTATTTAGAAAGTCTACACTTCACAAGACTTTACAGGCAAAATTCCCTTTAGAATGTAGGGAGGGTTTGCCCAGTTTGGGAGATGGTGAAGGCTTTGGGTTTAACTTGGTGGGAAGGCAGGTAGTTCGTTTTAGAGTACACTTGCTATACTTCACAAGACTTTACAGGCAAAATTCCCTTTAGAATGTAGGGAGGGTTTGATCAGTTCGGGAGATGGTGAAGGCTTTGAGTTCAACTTGGTGGGAAGGCAGGCAGTTAATTTTAGAATACACTTGCTATCGGCAAGCACAGACCACTCGGACAATGAGGTGGTTAGGTCGGGGTGAATCTTTACTTTAAAAACATTGTTACATTTGGGGTGGCATTACAGTGGGTACATTTGGGACAGGATTACACTAGTGCATTTGGGATGGCATTACACTGGTTACATTTGAGATGGCATTACACTAGATTCCTTTGGGATGGTGTCACACTAGGTACATTTGGGATGGAATTACACTAGTTACATTTGAGATGGCATTACACTATGTACATTTGGGATGGCATTACACTAGTTACATTTTGGAAGGGATTACACTAAAATAAAATAAATAAAAAATAAATAAAATTTGGGATGGCATTGCACCACGTACATTTGGGATGGTATTGCACTAGGTACATTTGGTATAGCATTACAGTAATTACATTTGGAATGGCATTATACTAAGTACATTTGGGCTGGCATTATGCTATTTATATTTGTGGTGACATTACACTTAGTACATTCGTTCAGGTATTACAATTGTAACATTTGCAGTGGCATTACACTTAGTTACATTTGGGATGGCATTACACTAGGTACATTTCGGACAGGTACATTTGGGACAGCATTATACTAGTACATTTGGGATGGCATTACACTAGTTACATTTGGGATGGCATTACACTAGTTTCATTTGGGATGGCATTACACTAGGTACATTTGGGAAGGCATTACAATAGTTACATTTGGGATGGTATTGCACTAGTTATATTTGGGGTGGCATTACACTAGTTACATTTGGGATGGCATTACACTAGGTACATTTGGGGTGGCATTACACTATTTATATTTGTGGTGGCATTACACTAGGTACATTTGGGATGGCATTACACCAGGTACATTTGGGATGGTATTGCACTAGGTACATTTGGTATAGCATTACAGTAGTTACATTTGGAATGTCATTACACTAGGTACATTTAGGGCTGCATTACACTATTTATATTTGTGGTGGCATTACACTAGATACATTTGGGGAGCCATTACAATAGTAATATTTGGGGTGGTATTACCCTTAGTTATATTTGGGATGGCATTGCACTAGGAACATTTGGGAAGACATTACAATAGTTACATTTGGGATGGCATTACACTAGTTACATTTGGGATGGCATTACACTAGGTACATTTGGGATGGCATTACACTAGGCACATTTGGGATGGCATTACACTAGGTACATTTGGGATGGCATTACACTAGGTACATTTGGGATGGTATTACACTAGGTACATTTGGGATGGCATTACACTAGTTACATTTGGGATGGCATTACACTAGGTACATTTGGGATGGCATTACACTAGGTACATTTGGGATGTTATTGCACTAGGTACATTTCAGCAGGTATTACACTAGGTACATTTTGGGTGGCATTACATTAGTTACATTTAGGATAGCATTACACTAGGTACATTTGGGAGGGGATTACATTAGTTACACTTGGGATGGCATTACACTAGTTACATGTAGGGTGGCATTACACTAGATACATTTGGGATGGCATTACACTAGGTACATTTGGGATGGCATTACACTAATTACATTTGGGATGGCATTACACTAGGTACATTTGGGAAGGCATTACACTAGTTACATTTGGGATGGCATTACACTAGGTACATTTGGGATGGCATTACACTAGGTACATTTGGGAAGGCATTACACTAGGTACATTTGGGATGGCATTACACTAGGTACATTTGGGAAGGCATTACACTAGTTACATTTGGGATGGCATTACACTAGGTACATTTGGGATGGCATTACACTAGTTACATTTGGGATGGTATTACACTAGGCACATTTGGGAAGGCATTACACTAGGTACATTTGGGAAAGCATTACACTAGTTACATTTGGGATGGCATTACACTAGGTACATTTTGGAAGGCATTACACTAGGTACATTTGGGATGGCATTACACTAGTTACATTTGGGAAGCTATTACACTAGTTACATTTGGGAAGGCATTACACTAGTTACATTTGGGATGGCATTACACTAGGTACATTTGGGAAGGCATTACACTAGTTACATTTGGGATGGCATTACACTAGGTACATTTGGGAAGGCATTACACTAGTTATATTTGCAATAGCATTACACTAGTTAATTTTGGGATGGCATTACACAAGGTACATTTGGGAAAACATTACACTAGTTACATTTGAGAAGGCATTACACTAGATACATTTGGGATGGCATTGTACTAGTTACATTTCACATTGGAGTTACAGTAGGTACATTTGGGATGGCATTACACTAGCTACATTTGGGATGGCATTACACTAGGTACATTTGGGATGGTATTACACTAGTTACATTTGGGATGGCATTACACTAGTTACATTTGGGATGGCATTACACTAGGTACATTTGGGATGGCATTACACTAGTTACATTTGGGATGGCATTACACTAGGTACATTTGGGATGGCATTACACTAGTTACATTTGGGATGGCATTACACTAGTTATATTTGGGATGGCATTACACTAGGTACATTTGGGATGGCATTACACTAGTTACATTTGGGAAGGCATTACACTAGGTACATTTGGGAAGGCATTACACTAGGTACATTTGGGATGGCATTACACTAGGTACATTTGGGATGGCATTACACTAGTTACATTTGGGATGGCATTACACTAGTTACATTTGGGATGGCATTACACTAGGTACATTTGGGATGGCATTACACTAGTTACATTTGGGATGGCATTACACTAGGTACATTTGGGATGGCATTACACTAGTTACATTTGGGATGGCATTACACTAGGTACATTTGGGATGGCATTACACTAGTTACATTTGGATGGCATTACACTAGGTACATTTGGGAAGGCATTACACTAGTTACATTTGGGATGGCATTACACTAGGTACATTTGGGAAGGCATTACACTAGTTACATTTGGGATGGTATTACACTAGTTACATTTGGGATGGCATTACACTAGTTACATTTGGGATGGCATTACACTAGGTACATTTGGGAAGGCATTACACTAGGTACATTTGGGATGGCATTACACTAGGTACATTTGGATGACATTACACTAGGTATATTTGGGATGGCATTACACTAGGTACATTTGGAAGGCATTACACTAGGTACATTTGGGATGGCATTACACTAGGTACATTTGGGAAGGCATTACACTAGTTACATTTGGGATGGCATTACACTAGTTACATTTGGGATGGCATTACACTAGGTACATTTGGGATGGCATTACACTAGGTACATTTGGGATGGCATTACACTAGGTACATTTGGGAAGGCATTACACTAGTTACATTTGGGATGGCATTACACTAGGTACATTTGGGATGGCATTACACTAGGTACATTTGGGAAGGCATTACACTAGTTACATTTGGGATGGCATTACACTAGGTACATTTGGGATGGCATTACACTAGGTACATTTGGGATGGCATTACACTAGGTACATTTGGGATGGTATTGCACTAGTTACATTTGGGATGGCATTACACTAGTTACATTTGGCATGGCATTACACTAGTTACATTTAGAATAGCATTACACTAGGTACATTTGGGAGGGGATTACAATAGTTACACTTGGGATGGCATTACACTAGTTACATTTGGGATGGCATTACACTAGGCACATTTGGGAAGGCATTTTAATAGTTACATTTGTGATGGCATTGCACTATGTATATTTGGTGTGACATTACACTAGCTACATTTTGGATGGCATTACACTAGGCACATTTGGGAAGGCATTACACTAGTTACATTTGGGATGGCATTACACTAGGTACATTTGGGATGGCATTACACTAGGTACATTTGGGAAGGCATTACACTAGTTACATTTGGGATGGCATTCCACTAGGTACATTTGGTGTGACATTACACTAGTTCCATTTGGGATAGCATTACACTAGGTACACTTGGGAAGGCATTACACTAGGTAGATTTGGGATGGCATTACACTAGGTACATTTGGGATGGCATTACACTAGGTACATTTGGGATGGCATTACACTAGGTACATTTGGGATGGCATTACACTAGGTACATTTGGGAAGGCATTACACTAGTTACATTTGGGATGGCATTACACTAGTTACATTTGGGATGGCATTACACTAGTTACATTTGGGAAGGCATTACACTAGGTACATTTGGGATGGCATTACACTAGTTACATTTGGGAAGGCATTACAGTAGGTCCATTTGGGATGGCATTACACTAGGTACATTTGGGAAGGGATTACACTAGTTTCATTTGTAATGGTGTTACACTAGGTACATCTGGAGCACTAGTTATATTTGGGATGACATTTCACTAGTTACATTTGGGAAGGCATTACACTAGGTGCTTTTGGGATGGTATTACACTAGTTACATTTGGGATGGCATTACACTAGGTACATTTGGGATGGCATTACACTAGGTACATTTGGGATGGCATTACACTAGGTACATTTGGGATGGCATTACACTAGTTACATTTGGGATGGCATTACACTAGGTACATTTGGGATGGCATTACACTAGGTACATTTGGGATGGCATTACACTAGGTACATTTGGGATAGCATTACACTAGTTACATTTGGGATGGCATTACACTAGGTACATTTGGGAAGGCATTACACTAGGTACATTTGGGATGGCATTACACTAGGTACATTTGGGATGGCATTACACTAGGTACATTTGGGATGGCATTACACTAGGTACATTTGGGAAGGCATTACACTAACTGCATTTGGGATGGTTTTGCTCTAGTTACATTTGGGACAGCATTACACTAGTTATATTTGGGATGGCATTGCACTAGGTATTTCTGGGAAGGCATTACACTAGTACATTTGGGAAGGCATTACACTAGGCACATTTGGGATGGCATTACACTAGGTACATTTGGGATGGCATTACACTAGGTACATTTGGGATGGCATTACACTAGGTACATTTGGGATGGCATTACACTAGTTACATTTGGGATGGCATTACACTAGGTACATTTGGGATAGCATTACACTAGTTACATTTGGGATGGCATTACACTAGGTACATTTGGGAAGGCATTACACTAGGTACATTTGGGAAGGCATTACACTAGGTACATTTGGGATAGCATTACACTAGTTACATTTGGGATGGCATTACACTAGGTACATTTGGGAAGGCATTACACTAGGTACATTTGGGATGGCATTACACTAGTTACATTTGGGATGGCATTACACTAGGTACATTTGGGATGGCATTACACTAGTTACATTTGGGATGGCATTACACTAGTTACATTTGGAATGGCATTACACTAGGTACATTTGGGATGGCATTACACTAGTTACATTTGGGATGGCATTACACTAGGTACATTTGGGATGGCATTACACTAGGTACATTTGGGATGGCATTACACTAGTTACATTTGGGATGGCATTACACTAGGTACATTTGGGATGGCATTACACTAGGTGCATTTGGGATAGCATTACACTAGGTACATTTGGGATGGTATTACACTAGTTACATTTGGATGGCATTACATTAGTTACATTTGGGATGGCATTACACTAGGTCCATTTGGGATGGCATTACACTAGTTACATTTGAGATGGCATTACACTAGTTACATTTGGGAAGGCATTACACTAGTTACATTTGGGATGGCATTACACTAGGTACATTTGGGAAGGCATTACACTAGTTACATTTGGGATGGCATTACACTAGGTACATTTGGGAAGGCATTACACTAGTTACATTTGGGATGGCATTACACTAGGTACATTTGGGATGGCATTACACTAGTTACATTTGGGATGGCATTACACTAGGTACATTTGGGATGGCATTACACTAGTTACATTTGGGATGGCATTACACTAGTTACATTTGGGATGGCATTACACTAGGTACATTTGGGAAGGCATTACACTAGTTACATTTGGGATGGCATTACACTAGTTACATTTGGGATGGCATTACACTAGGTACATTTGGGATGGCATTACACTAGGTACATTTGGGATGGCATTACACTAGGTACATTTGGGAAGGCATTACACTAGGTACACTTGAGATGGCATTACACTAGTTACATTTGGGATGGCATTACACTAGGTACATTTGGGAAGGCATTACACTAGTTACATTTGGGATGGCATTACACTAGGTACATTTGGGATGGCATTACACTAGGTACATTTGGGAAGGCATTACACTAGTTACATTTGGGATGGCATTACACTAGGTACATTTGGGATGGCATTACACTAGGTACATTTGGGATGGCATTACACTAGTTACATTTGGGATGGCATTACACTAGGTACATTTGGGATGGCATTACACTAGGTACATTTGGGATGGCATTACACTAGTTACATTTGGGATGGCATTACACTAGGTACATTTGGGAAGGCATTACACTAGGTACATTTGGGATGGCATTACACTAGTTACATTTGGGATGGCATTACACTAGTTACATTTGGGATGGCATTACACTAGGTACATTTGGGATGGCATTACACTAGTTACATTTGGGATGGCATTACACTAGGTACATTTGGGAAGGCATTACACTAGGTACATTTGGGATGGCATTACACTAGGTACATTTGGGAAAGCATTACACTAGTTACAATTGGGATGGCATTGCACTAGGTACATTTGGGATGGCATTACACTAGGTACATTTGAGATGCCATTACACTAGGTACATTTGGTTTGGCATTACACTAGTTACATTTGGGATGGCATTACACTAGGTACATTTGGGATGGCATTACACTAGTTACATTTGGGATGGCATTACACTAGTTACATTTGGGATGGCATTACACTAGGTACATTTGGGATGGCATTACACTAGGTACATTTGGGAAGGCATTACACTAGGTACATTTGGGATGGCATTACACTAGGTACATTTGGGATGGCATTACACTAGTTACATTTGGGATGGCATTACACTAGGTATATTTGGGATGGCATTACACTAGGTACATTTGGATGGTATTGCACTGGATACATTTGGGATGGCATTACACTAGTTACATTTGGGATGGCATTACACTAGGTACATTTGGGATGGCATTACACTAGGTACATTTGGGATGGCATTACACTAGTTACATTTGGGATGGCATTACACTAGGTACATTTGGGATGGCATTACACTAGGTACATTTGGAAGGCATTACACTAGGTACATTTGGGATGGCATTACACTAGGTACATTTGGGATGGCATTACACTAGGTACATTTGGGATGGCATTACACTAGTTACATTTGGGATGGCATTACACTAGTTACATTTGGGTGGCATTACACTAGGTACATTTTGGAAAGCATTACAATAGTTACATTTGGGATGATATTGCACTAGTTACATTTGGCGCGGCATTACACTAGGTACATTTTGGGTGGCATTACAATAGGTACATATGGGATGGCATTACACTAGGTACATTTGGGATGGTATTGCACTAGTTACATTTGGCATGGCATTACACTAGGTACATTTGGGATGGCATTACACTAGGTACATTTGGGATGGCATTACACTAGTTACATTTGGAATAGCATTACACTAGGTACATTTGGGAGGGGATTACAATAGTTACACTTGGGATGGCATTACACTAGTTACATTTGGGATGGCATTACACTAGGCACATTTGGGAAGGCATTACACTAGTTACATTTGGGATGGCATTACACTAGGTACATTTGGGAAGGCATTACACTAGGTACATTTGGGATGGCATTACACTAGTTACATTTGGGATGGCATTACACTAGGTACATTTGGGATGGCATTACACTAGGTACATTTGGGATGGCATTACACTAGTTACATTTGGGATGGCATTACACTAGTTACATTTGGGATGGCATTACACTAGTTACATTTGGGATGGCATTACACTAGGTACATTTGGGAAGGCATTACACTAGTTACATTTGGGATGGCATTACACTAGGTACATTTGGGATGGCATTACACTAGTTACATTTGGGAAGGCATTACACTAGATACATTTGGGATGGCATTACACTAGGTACATTTGGGATGGCATTACACTAGGTACATTTGGGATGGCATTACACTAGGTATATTTGGGATGGCATTACACTAGGTACATTTGGATGGCTTTACACTAGGTACATTTGGGATGGCATTACACTAGGTACATTTGGGATGGCATTACACTAGGTACATTTGGGATGGCATTACACTAGGTACATTTGGGATGGCATTACACTAGGTACATTTGGGATGGCATTACACTAGTTACATTTGGGATGGCATTACACTAGGTACATTTGGGAAGGCATTACACTAGTTACATTTGGGATGGCATTACACTAGGTACATTTGGGAAGGCATTACACTAGTTACATTTGGGATGGCATTACACTAGTTACATTTGGGATGGCATTACACTAGGTACATTTGGGATGGCATTACACTAGGTACATTTGGGATGGCATTACACTAGTTACATTTGGGATGGCATTACACTAGGTACATTTGGGATGGCATTACACTAGGTACATTTGGGATGGCATTACACTAGTTACATTTGGGATGGCATTACACTAGTTACATTTGGGATGGCATTACACTAGGTACATTTGGGAAGGCATTACACTAGGTACATTTGGGATGGCATTACACTAGTTACATTTGGGACAGCATTACACTAGTTACATTTCGGATGGCATTACACTAGGTACGTTATGGAAGGCAATACACTAGTTAAATTTGGGAAGAGATTACACTATATACATTTGGGATGGCATTTCAATGGTTACATTTAGGATGGCAATACACTAGCTACATTTGGGATGGTATTGCACTAGTTACATTTGGGATGGCATTACACTAGGTACATTTGGCATGGCATTACACTAGGTACATTTGGAAGGCATTACACTAGGTACATTTGGGATGGCATTACACTAGGTACATTTGGGATGGCATTACACTAGGTACATTTGGGATGGCATTACACTAGTTACATTTGGGATGGCATTACACTAGTTACATTTGGGATGGCATTACACTAGGTACATTTGGGATGGCATTACACTAGGTACATTTGGGATGGCATTACACTAGGTACATTTGGGATGGCATTACACTAGGTACATTTGGGATGGCATTACACCAGCTACATTTGGGAAGGCATTACAATAGTTACATTTGGGATGGCATTACAGCAGTTACATTTGGGATGGCATTACACTAGGTACATTTAAATGACATTACACTAGGTATATTTGGGATGGCATTACACTAGGTACATTTGGGATGGTATTACACTAGATACATTTGGGATGGCATTACACTAGGTACATTTGGGATGGCATTACACTAGTTACATTTGGGATGGCATTACACTAGGTACATTTGGGAAGGCATTACACTAGTTACATTTGGGATGGCATTACACTAGTTACATTTGGGATGGCATTACACTAGGTACATTTGGGATGGCATTACACTAGGTACATTTGGGATGGCATTACACTAGTTACATTTGGGATGGCATTACACTAGGTACATTTGGGATGGCATTACACTAGTTACATTTGGGATGGCATTATTACACTAGTTACATTTGGGATGGCATTACACTAGGTACATTTGGGAAGGCATTACACTAGTTACATTTGGGATGGCATTACACTAGGTACATTTGGGAAGGCATTACACTAGTTACATTTGGGATGGCATTACACTAGGTACATTTGGGAAGGCATTACACTAGTTACTTTTGAGATGACATTACACTAGGTGCATTTGGTATGGCATTACACTAGGTACATTTGGGAAGGCATTACACTAGGTACACTTGAGATGGCATTACACTTGTTACATTTGGGATGGCATTGCACTAGGTACATTTGGGAAAGCATTACACTAGTTACATTTGGGATGGCATTACACTAGGTACATTTGTGATGGCATTACACTAGGTTCATTTGAGATGCCATTACACTAGGTACATTTGGTTTGGCATTACACTAGTTACATTTGGGATGGCATTGCACTAGGTACATTTGGGAAGGCATTACACTAGGTACATTTGGGATGGCATTACACTAGTTACATTTGGGAAGGCATTACAATAGTTACTTTTGGGATGGAATTAAAATAGGTGCATTTGGGATGGGATTACACTAGTTACATTTGGGATGGCATTACACTAGGTACATTTGGGATGGCATTACACTAGTTACATTTGGGATGGCATTACACTAGTTACATTTGGGATGGCATTACACTAGGTACATTTGGGATGGCATTACACTAGGTACATTTGGGATGGCATTACACTAGTTACATTTGGGATGGCATTACACTTGGTACATTTGGGATGGCATTACACTAGGTACATTTGGGATGGCATTACACTAGTTACATTTGGGATGGCATTACACTAGTTACATTTGGGATGGCATTACACTAGGTACATTTGGGAAGGCATTACACTAGGTACATTTGGGATGGCATTACACTAGTTACATTTGGGATGGCATTACACTAGTTACATTTGGGATGGCATTACACTAGGTACATTTGGGAAGGCATTACACTAGTTACATTTGGGATGGCATTACACTAGGTACATTTGGGATGGCATTACACTAGTTACATTTGGGATGGCATTACACTAGGTACATTTGGGATGGCATTACACTAGTTACATTTGGGATGGCATTACACTAGGTACATTTGGGATGGCATTACACTAGGTACATTTGGGATGGTATTACACTAGTTACATTTGGGATGGCATTACACTAGTTACATTTGGGAAGGCATTACACTAGGTACATTTGGGGCAGCATTACACTAGTTACATTTGGGATGGCATTACACTAGGTACATTTGGGATGGCATTACACTAGGTACATTTGGGATGGCATTACACTACATACATTTGGCATGGAATTGCACTAGATACATTTGGATGGCATTACACAAGGTACATTTGGGATGGCATTACACTAGGTACATTTGGGATGGCATTACACTAGGTACATTTGGGATGGCATTACACTAGGTACATTTGGGATGGCATTACACTAGGTACATTTGGGATGGCATTACACTAGTTACATTTGGGATGGCATTACACTAGGTACATTTGGGATGGCATTACACTAGTTACATTTGGGATGGCATTACACTAGGTACATTTAGGATGGCATTACACTATGCACATTTGGGATAGCATTACACTAGTTACATTTGGGAAGGCATTACAATAGTTACATTTGGGATGGCATTACAATAGTTACATTTGGGATGGCATTGCACTAGGTATGTTTGGGATTGCATTGCACAAGATACTTTTGGGAAGGCATTACACTAGTTACATTTGTGATGAATTACACTAGTTACATTTGGGATGGCATTACACTAGGTACATTTGGGATGGCATTACACTAGTTACATTTGGGATGGCATTACACTAGGTACATTTGGGATGGCATTACACTAGTTACATTTGGGATGGCATTACACTAGGTACATTTGGGATGGCATTACACTAGGTACATTTGGGATGGCATTACACTAGGTACATTTGGGATGGCATTACACTACTTACATTTGGGATGGCATTGCACTAGGTACATGTTGGAAGGCATTACACTAGGTACATTTGGGATGGCACTACACTAGGTATATTTGCAAAGGCATTACAATAGTTACATTTGGGATGGCATTGCACTAGGTACATTTGGGAAGGCATTATAATAGTTACATTTGGGATGGTATTGTACTAGGTACTTTTTGGAAGGCATTACATTAGGTACATTAGGGATAGCATTACATTAGTTGAATTTGGGATGCCATTACACTAAGTACATTTGGGAAGGCATTATACTAGTAACATTTGGGAAGGTATGAACACTCCAAAAAGTGAAAAACGGACTAGTTCAGCAAAGCACGGGCTGTGTATTGAACGTAAGCGCTTTCGGCTAAGGTATTCCTCAGCCTTCTTCAGACTAAAACAATATGTTAATCACAGCAGTACCTTATATATAAAAAATATATGTATATGTGCTAATTAAAACAATTAAAATTCAAATTCATTAACCACTTGGCTGGCTAAAAGCTTAAATTTTAAAGGGCTAATACCTATTAATACAAGCAGTTATTTACTTTCCCACTCATTACACAGTATAAAACAAGACAAAACAAAACAACCTATATTTTCTGTTTTCTAAATAAACAACTAGCAAATAAATAAACTACGAGTTTGTGAAGTATTTCAAACCTATCAAATGTATCAAATATTTGATCAGTTATTTAATCAAACACAGTAAACTACAATACGCTAGACTAAAATACGTAACTCCTAAGAATGTATAACAATAAAAAGTGAAAAAATATATATATGTAGATATAAATAAATATAAATGTAAATGTGCATATTACCTACCTAGTTTAACCAATACATAAGTCACTTGGTAATGGTGACATTTATATCCAGATAGAAAGGAACCAAAAGTTATTATTATAACCATTGTTGTATCCATGTACATGAAAAGTACATATACATATGTATATGTATATTCCCTTCATACATAATATACATAAAAATAATAATAGTTACAATTTGGAAACTCATCTCTTCAGTGCTTTTAGTTTAAGAATACATTTTATAGAGACATACTCATTTAAAAACCTGGGGGTACCTGTGCGAAAGTTCTAATTTGCCAAAAAACCTCCTGTGCTTCCAACATTAATTGCCATGGACCAAAATTGCGTTGAGAAGAACCCGTCTTCACAGCAAACAGGTTCCGCTGGGCTTCCTATTGTTGTGACAACTCCAGGAACATGAATGGGGAACATACAACAGTTGCAGGACATTAATGAAGCACAGGGCATGTCAAGGCAGCCCGAAGAGAGCCAAAACATAGTAGGAGATTAAAACTACGCTAACGGGCATCCTAATGGGGAAAGAGAATCAGCGGCTGTTCCTACCACAGCCAATTTTCTTTCAAAAAAAGACTTTTTTGTCACTGCCAGTAACTTAACTGATGCTCCAAACGACCAGGAGAACTTGGTGAGTACTTTTTCTGACAAACTAAATACCTTTGATTTTAAACTATTTCGATGCAGGAAATTACAGTTGGAGGTTTCTTACCTTCAAGAATGCATTGGCAAGAAAATAATTCCTAAGGGCTTGCACCAATGGCGATATCCTGCTGGTTTAATCAATAATTCAGTTTTTCATCAAGAGTTTTTGGCCCTATTCGATAAACAGGGCTTTGAATTTTTAGCATCTTTAATAAATTACTACAGTTCTGAGATAAACAGTCTACAGGAAGACTTGATACAACTCGAGTCTTTCTTGCAACAACATCCTGATTTCAGTAGATACAAGTATAATTATTTAAGGATCCTGTCCAGTATTGAAGCATCTATTTCTAAGCTACTGTTGAATAAGAAACGTAAAATTGACAGGGACATCAAGGATTATGGCAATAAAAAGGCCTACCCCCCTCCTCCCCCAGGACAAACTGGATCTTGGGGGGATCAATGATGCTCCTGTTAACAACTCTCCATTGGTGGTTCAAGACGATGCTTTGAATCAAGAGAGGGTGCCTGTGCGGAGGAGCGAACGTATTAGGAGCCATGTTAATAATACAAGTGGCAATAATGTACATTTTAATAATCAAAACCAAATGGATCAGTCCTTAAATGAAGTTGAAAACAACCAGGGTTTTTCCAGGGCCAGAAACAGGTCGAATGTAATGATAAACAACAATACTACGTCGAACAACAGGGGGAGAACACAGAGGAGGAAAAGAGGGAATCAACACAGGAGATGAATTCTACCCTAATAAGGGGACCTAATATCCTCACAAGTAAACAAGGGGACTTTTCAAAATT